>NC_133657.1:2877053-3177053 GCF_009905375.1 Apium graveolens
GTGCTTGTACGCTAGTTATTCTAGAAGGCCGCTGCGAAACGCGACTTAGTAAACTAGTTGACACACGTATTTAGTTAAAAAAAAGAGTTTGCAAGTCTTTAATGTTAGATATTGTTATAGATTTCGGAAATCGTAACTATTCAGTCGAGATATCGATTTTTGACTTATGGGACAACTTCGGAAAAATTGAGATATCTATCGTTGATTTATCAAATCGATCAAATATTTTTGACTAATTTATCGTAATTTTTGAAAAATCCACCAATTGCTAACTTAATAAGTAAGTTGGAATAAGAAAATATATAACAAAAATGCAGTTTGAAATTCAAAATTAAAAAAAAAGGTGAGTAAATTGGGAGGAATATAGGTAGGTGTTGATGACAGATTACGTAATGAAAAACATCCCAAAAGCGGTAAATTTGAACAAGAGGGCAGCTGAACGGAATAAATTCAAAGGCAGGGATTACGAAGAGTCATTTAACATTATTTTAAATTTATACCCCCTCATAAAACATTTCTTACACAAACAAATTTTATTACAGAACAAAACATAAAACACAACATTTTAACAAAGGGGTTTAATCAATGGCAACGAGCAGCAAGAACTCAGAGAAAAAACCTGTTCTGAGAAAGCCTGTCTTTACCAAAGTGGAGTCTTTGAAACCAGGGACTCAGGGACATAACCTGGTTGTTAAGGTCGAAAGTAGTGAGGATGTGTTGAAAAAAGGTCAAGCTAAGCTTCTGTCTCTTCGTAACACTCGTGTGTCCGAGTGTCTTGTTGGTGATGAAACTGCTGTCATCATTTTTACTGCTCGCAATGACCAAGGTTTACATTTTTATCTACTGTTTTGTTGATTTACATATATGTTTGTTCGGGACGGCGGAACCAGGATTTTAAATTTATGTCGTCACTTATTCCGTTTCGGCTGCGGAATCAGGATTTTAAATTTAAAATTTATTTCAGTCTCTTATTCCGTCTCGGCGGCGGCGGAACCACAATTTTAAATTTATTTCGTCACTTTTTCCGTCCGTCCCGGCGGTGGAATCAGGATTTTAAATATATTCGGATATTTTAAAATTTTGGGCTGAAACATCTATTAAATATTTTTTAAAAAATAAGATTTAAAACTTAAAAGCGGTTATTAATTTTTCGGGTTCGGTTGGGGCTTCGGCTAGGTTCTTACTGGTTTGGCTTTGTTTGAATGTTCTGTTTTGTATAAAGCAGATGTTTGTAACTTGTTGAATCTCATTTCTTATGGAATTGGGGTTTTGTGGACCTACATTACAAACCCTAGAAGTGTGTTTGTTTATATGTTTGGGGGATCTTCTTGTGTTTTTCACATGTCTTTGTGATGCATTTTTAGCTCTTTTATTGACTTGGATATTTGGATTGTTTCAAATGTGTTATTTGTGTGTGTGCTTATGTGTGGGAGTGTATCAGTGTATTTTTGACACCTGGCGGTTAAAGAATGTGTCCGCATTGAATATCGAATACATAATTGAATTAGATGTGGTGTTGACAGTGTTCTTTAGCACCTCTGTTTTGGCAAATTTGGTCTATAGCACATTACAAACCCTAGAAAATAGAAATTGTGTATAAATGGTTCATGTTGATAAATCAGTGATCGTAACACGTATGTCGCATCCTAAGGTCTTCAGTCGCTTGAAAGTATTAAATTAATTGCTTCAAATCTGTTTTTTTTATGTTGCATTTTGGAACTTGTGTTCTTTCAAGTGATCTATATCTTTGCGTCGCATTTTGAGCCCTTCATTCCCTTGAAAATGTTAAGAACATTATTGTATTAGATCCTGCTCGTAAATGTTGATAGTGTTCTTCAGGGCTTCTTCATCCTTGTTAAATTCTTCATCCTTGGGAAATTGTTCTGTAACACATTTTTCTGTAATACTTATAGTAGTCTCTTTCTCGTGTTGGACTACTATGTCAATGTATGAGCAATGAACTCTCAGAATGTTCCTGCATTTAGATTGATGCTTAATTTATATACAGACTCTGTATTCAATTAATGGTTGAAGAGGTTGTGTTAATTTGACTAAATTTTGCAGTTGCTGTGTATCTGATATTTGCTTTATAGAAGTGATGAGCTAGAATTTAGCAAAAAATTAAAAAAAAGAGCAACTTAATGAATGCTATTAAAACCTATAGGTACTCTTGAAGATGATAAACAATAACCTGCTTAGACAGCATTTTTTTTACTCACTCGTGTGTATATTCTGTGCTGCTGCTCCCAGTTGCTTAATCAATCTTTTGTTGGGTAGATTCTATAGGATATAAAATTCATCGCCGTTAAATGTTAGGCATGGAATCTTGTAGAATCATTATTCCTACTTAGTGACGTCTCAGGTTATTGGAACACAATTAGTGGATTAGTGATTAAATATCTCTAATGTTTGTTTTACTTTAATTGTGCTGAATCTTATAACTGGGGCATCCTGATGTGGAACTGGTGTGTACTTTTTCTCTATTTTGTGTAGTATAAACATGTTTTCTTTCCAGTAAGCTGACTTAAAGCTATTTATTTTTGTGTTAAAGTGTTGTCTGAAAATGTTGTGTGTACAGTTGATGTGATGAAGCCTGGTACGAGTATTATAGTGAGAAATGCGAAGATTGACATGTTCAAAGGAACCATGAGGCTTGCAGTTGACAAATGGGGTCGCATTGAGGTCACCGAACCCGTGAAGTTTGAAGTCATGAAGGATAACAATCTCTCTCTGATCGAGTATGAGCTGGTGACTGTTGTTGGTCCCAATTGAAATCTTGCACCAGGGTGGAGATCTGAAGTAAGCTAATGTCTATCGCTCTACAAGGTGGAATGAAATGAGTAGTGGTACTGGTAAAACATAGTAATGTGAAGTTCAAAGCTATTGACTTGTGTTTTTGCATTCTACCTTAATGGATTTTACATATATTTGGGTATTATAATTGCAAGTAAACCTGGTAATCTTAAGGATATCTATTCCCCTGTTTTAAGTTTAAGCTTGTCTGTTACTTAGCAATGCTGTTTGAAACACCTCTTCCTTATTGGAATTCTTAGCAATGCATCTTGTTCCGCGATGTGTTCTGGTCTTTAATGGGGGTTGCAGGCCATTGGGTTTCCTAATGGGTTCATTATTGATGTTTGGGTGATTTGTTTCTGCTACCTTGTACAGAAATTAAAATTATATCACACATTCATATACTCAGAGTCTTGTGCACTTTACAAGAAGATGAAGTCCCCTTTCACCGAGTCTCGATCAACCTGGACAGTACTCAAATGATAGATTTCTATGTATATCTATATCTTTACTCCCTCAGTACCATTGATTTATAAACAAATTGTTTGGATACGGAATTTAAGAAAATGTGTAATTTAATAAGAAAAAGTAAGAATAGTGGATAAAGTGTTGGTTTCAACTAATATTTAATGTATATAACGAGTATAGTGGATGTAATTGGATGGGTTTAATTTTTATTTTTTAAAATTCTATTATTTTTTGTAATATTTGAAATATATAAAATTGAGTGGAACATCCAAAAAAATTAGTTTACAAAAATAAATGAGAACGAGGAAGTAACAGATAATAGATGGTTATAAGGTTAACCTGTATGCATGCAGCATGTATGTAAGGTTCAATGCACCATACTTGGCAAAAATAAAATTTAAAAAAGGGTTCAATGCTCGGTCGTATTCATTTAGCAAGATCTGTGTTATCCATTATTTCTTGTTTCCTAAATAATAGTTGATTAAAGGGATTTTTGCATAAATACTGAAGTTGCAGAAAATATTTGCAAAAATACGGATTAATCTCATATGCAACCACATATACAATCGTTTCAACCTCATATGCAACTACATATATAATCTGCGTCCGTATTTTTGCAAATATTTTTATAAAAAGTGATATTTTTGATTAATTTTCTTAATTATTTTAACTTTTAAGCAGGCTATATTCAAATATTTATTATATAAATGAAAAAAGAAATAAAAAATGTACATCTTGTACTTTTCAAAACGTAACTTTTAGTTTTTTAAAATAACAAAAAAAGATATTTTTTAATATTTAATCAAATTTTGGTTAATTTGAGTTTTTAAATATAGTTATTTCCTAAATATAGTTTATTTAACAGATATAGCTATTTCCTATTTGCTAAGCCCATAATTTCTTAATAACCACACTGATGATGGAGATTGGAGAGCTTAATCCAGTTGATAACGAAGTGAACGAAAATAAAGGGCAAGGTATTTGTAGCTGCAGCCATCAGATGACTTCAAACTTCAACGGCAGCAGTTCCATCAGAAACTTGGTTATTTAAGACCTCGCTCCCGAGTTTTTTAAAGAGAAGGAAGTAAGTGATAAAGAAAGTAAAGTACTTTCATCCCATTTTTGGAGTGAAAGTTTTGGAATGAAAATTTGTTAAATTTACATTCATTACCAACTGATTTCGCTCATTTTAAAAACCCGGGAGTACAAATATATAAATATAAATGTAAGTGAAACTACTTTACTCACCCATCACTTACTTTCCCTCCTAATTAAAACTCAAAGAGTAATAGATTTAAGTAAAACTAACTCTCCCTCAAAAAAATGTACAACTAACAGAGAACAAAATTTTGTTAATATCAACATACGGGCATGTACACATGATTGAAATTAAATTAACTTATAATTATATTGTTGTCGAATGTTTTTTTTTTAAATAAGCAATCAAATGATTTTTTGAAAAGGTATGTACATGATGTAATCTTTCAACTGGTATTTTGAATAATTGATCATAAATACATCGCCATAAATTTTTTTATTATCGAATTAACACCATGAAAATTTCGCAGATCTGTAATATCGGACATGATGAACTACAAACAAACAAAAAAATGAACTCTCACAAGGAGAGGCAATTAAAATCAAAATAAATTGAAAAATTATAGAAAATTAACAAGAGATGAACTAACAATAATAAAGAGAGATAGCGCCTTTCCCCGATGAAAGCCGATGAAAACCCCTTAAATAACAAATAAGAGGCAGGCTACTTCTATAATCTTCTGTATTAAAACTCACCGATTTTACCGATTTTACCGATTAATCACTTAATTAATCGTTTTAATATATTCTGATAATTTCATTTTATAATCTGATTAATCACTACATTTTTTCTTAAATTAATTTATTTAGTTTAATAAGTTAATTATTTTTGTATCATATTAAACACCTCTAACTATACTCTGATTAATCAATCCGATTAGTTATTGAAACGTTGTTCTACCGAATAATATCAATTTTTGATTTTTAAAATAATGGTATCATCCGGTTACAAAAATCATAGATGATCTCCAACAGAAACAAATTTAATTGTAATCGAGCTATGACTCATATTCATATACAGTATCGATACTTGGTACTCGACAGTGATTCAACAGTACCCAAAATACTCAGGATCTTTATCTTGAATATCATATGCATTTTGATATAGGATGGGCCGATTTGAGGTCATGTCAACTCTAGATATCGTTTTATAAATTGTGGGTATATATATATATTTATGTTGTGTGGGAACGAAATATGAATTTACTTGTATACATGTATAATATATTTGGATCCCGTTAAGTATATAGGTTAGGGACTTGGGAGATGCAATGAACGTAGAGATCAATAATGAAAACGGTGGGGGAAGGCAACAAGTATCCATCAAAACGACAGAGGAAAATATGATGCTGGGGGTTTGAGGGGCCTTGGACTAATTAAATATTGGACTAGTATTACTTATCTCACTTTTAATTTCACCAATATGGTAGCAGTTTGCAGCTCAATATCAATAAAAAGTTTGTTTCGACTGGTACACATTTCATTCCCGAGCTTAAGAGGAGTATCGATTAACTCTTAGATTCCGAGTTTAAAAAAAACGAAAACAAGTGTTGATTAAATAAATTAATTTCATTTTTATGCATAATTATATTTCTGAGTTTTTAAAAATTGCAAAAACAAGTAATTATGAATGGAAATTGGACAACACTTTCATTTCAAAAATAGGATAAAAGTACTTTACATACTGATGGTATCAAAATTACGATTATCCTACGGAAATGATCGTTAATATCTCAATAATACATACATTTCCAACCATCCCCTCCTAATGGCTCCGCATGACGTATCACAGGATGAAGGACCTGCGCCTACCGAAGGCATGTCCATGCACTCGGAATCCGTAGGCCCCTAACATTCGCAAGCCACGAGCACCAAAGATTATGATCGTAGGCGTTATTTTCGTTATCGATTGGTCCCATATTACGATCTTATCCTCTAACATTACACGTGTCACTCACTTGGATACCCTGTTACTATCTTCCCCTTTTCCTTCTTTCACGTGTCATAACCTATAAGAGTCACCTATCTATTAATCTAGGGGAAAGCTGGTTAATAATAGGAGAATAAAAAAGAACATTGAAGAAAGCAAAAGACGGACGCAACAAAACAATATAAATAAAACACACTCAGTAAAAAACAATAACCTTAGCCATCACATACTTATCACTTACTCCTCTCCATTTAAACTCAGGAATAAGGTCTAACTTACATAACATATTTATATAATAAATAAATTAATATTTGAAAAGAAAGAAATTATTTAAAAAAACTAATTTTTGAAATAATTAAAAATTGTACTTCACAATTTACTACTTTCATGTGATATTGTTATTATTCCCTCCGTCTCCTTTTAATTGATTTTAATTAGGCGTTAATAAGTCGTACTTAAATATAATTATTATTTTTAATACTTATATTCAATTAAAGTTCGGAATATAAGCTTTAATTTGATATAAATATTAAAAATATATCAAGTATAGCTAGCTTATTTCTTGTCAATTTGAGAAAAGTGCCAGTCAATCAAACATCCCTTAAAATGAGATAGAGGGTGAGTATTAACAATCTACCAGTGTTTTGTATTCCCGTATTTCGTGTTAATACATATAGCAATTGATCATTACATACATAAGCGAATGTAAGCTTCAATAGATACAACATGTCCATGCATGGCAAATGGTAAGATGAGAGGAAGATAGAAAGATAAGTTAGTTGAGCAAATGGAGGGGACATGGACGAAATGGACAGTGAATAGTAATGGAAACAATATTGATGAAGGTGAAAGAAAAAGAGAGAACTGAGAAGAAGTTAGAGATTAGTTGTCATTAAGAAACAAGACTTTCAAGTTTCAAACATAGTTTAGGATATTGTAATACTCTATGTAAATTGTAAAACATAGTTCCCCACCCGATATGTCCCTCTAAATTTAAAACTTTTAATATACTAGCTAGGTTTATCAGTAGCTAAAAGTTTTAGGGCCGTGAATTAGGTCTCGTTTGTTTCGATATAGCTCAATCATTTAACTGAAATTTTTTGGAATTCAAAATGAATTATAGTGTGTGATTTGTTTTATTTTAAATTAGGTAAGTGAATTTCAAGTTTCACGGGTTTTTAGTTATCACAAAATATTGAAAATTAGTTATTAATATTCATCATGATCGCTACAAGTTACAAATGCTAAAAGTTAGTATTTTATATTCACAAAATATTGGTGTAGAACTTATTAATAATGATAGATCATGCAAAAAATCTCCACCAATAAAATTTTATAACTCATCAATCACATTTTTTTAACATGTGCGCTCATGAACACACACTAGATAAACTCGTATTTAATTATTTACCAAAACTAATTACGTAACTTCTAGTTGTATAGCAATAAATCAAAAACTAGTATTATAATTATCTTGAAACCTGTAATCATAACTTGGTTGTTGAGAACTTCAAGTTATTATGTAATCACAAAATTGGCGAAACAAATCAGGTCTAAGTCACTAACGGATAACTGGTTTATATATGACTTCTGTGATTACTGTGTTTAGTTAGACTTAATGCAAATTTAGTTTTCAGATTTAAAATTAATTTAATTATCTGATAATATAATTCAAAGTAGATCAGTTGGTGCAAAATCATATCTCATCAAGTGAAGCAACTAATTAACAATTAAGATGTCCACATTCTTGATTTAAAAAAATTTTGGCCGATTATATTAAGCTTTCCTAATCTAATCATACTTGTTAAGAGATAAACTTCTAACAAGATTTTCATGTTCCCTCGAATTAATTAAAATAATAATATATTAATTTTATAAGCATATGAAATTAAATTTGTAGGACCAATCACGTGAAAACCATGCCCAATAGAAGTCAGCTATAGCCCCACCATTGTCTGTTTTTCTACAATAGTCTAATATGTATATTAAAAAAATCACACAAATAAGGCAAAATAACAAATCTTCAGCCCCTCATCACCGTCATTTCACTATATATGCTGAATGCGTACTTACGTTGCATTATTAAAAACGAAACATTGAAAGTTTATGGTCAGTTACGATGAACAATTTCAAGAATCCGCAGAACCAGAAGCACTACTCTAAAAGCAACAAGAAGAAGAGGCTTACACAGGAGCAAGTAAGGCTACTAGAGGCAAGTTTCAATGGAAACAACCGGCTCGAACCGGAGCGAAAACTCCAGCTTGCGCGGGAGCTAGACATTCCCCCGAGACAAATAGCCATTTGGTACCAGAACAAGCGTGCACGTTGGAAGAATCAGAGCCTTGAGTTGGACTACACAGCTCTTCATATGAGGCTAGAGGCTGCATTAACTCAAAAGAGGCAGCTTGAGAAGGAAGCTCAGCGCCTTCGGATCGAGCTACAAAAGTCACAGGCGGAAATTGCAGTTAAACAACAGGTGCAAATGTTTCACACGCAGCCTCCTCTTGTTTCGTTATCTTCAATCTCAAGTAATTGTGATGAAGTAAGGAGCTCGAGCTTGCACGAGGATCAAGTGAATTGTTCGTGGATGCATGATCAGGCCATGCGAGTTGAGGAGTTCTATGCTTGTTTGATGGGCGCAAATGGATCAAACTTTAACTCAAGTACGTGCTAATTACGTACTGTTGCACGTGTTTGATATCTATCAGCTGGAAACGAGCTGCCTATCAATTGTACTCGTCAATTTATTCAACATGTGTGAATTGTAGATAATTTATATTTTACATGTATGCATTCTTGTGTGAAGATAAACTGGAAACCAGCTGCGGCTCCGTCAATTGTACACGTCATGTTCAACATGTGTAAAGTTGTAAATAATTTAATTTTTACATTTGTAATCTTGTGTGAAGTTTCCAAACGCTTCTTATATTTGGGTCTCGGGCCCCACGGACTGTCTGTTGATGTGTGAATGATACGTATTGTCAAACAAAAGATTGGTGCAGTTATTGAGTATTTGCCCCCTTACGGAAGGTTAAGGGTTCAACTTCTGTTAATTAGCAAAAAAATTAACCAAAATATCTCTTTTTGTTAGACAATGACCCTTTTCAAGATATTAGAATATATTCTAAAATCTTGAAAAGGACCATTCTCTAACACTTTTCAACGTTTATGATATCTTCAACTAAATTTTGAACAACCACTTTGAATTGATTTGGAATGAGTTGAGTGTACGTTAGAACCGATTGAAGCATTAATGAGCCCTGCATGTGTTAATTCTTATGAATTAGATTGTTTGGTAGTACAGAAACAAAATTTAAAACATTGACAAAGGAGTTGTAGGGTTTGCAATCAGCACTCAAGGAAAAAAATGGAAAAGACGGTAGAGCAACTCTATAAATTTGATTACGTACCAACCAAACACCCCCCAGTACTAGAAATTGATGGAGGTCAGGACAGGTTATGTAATGTATACAAGACAGTTAAAGAGTCGAGTCCGGTACATGGTTGCATCTGCCGGACTTTTCAATCAATGTCTGTGTGACTTCCTTCTTAGCTATAGCTGTACTGCAGCAGTTGTGATTGAATTTGGTGGTGAATGTATGTATGCAACCTAACTTAGTTTGGGACTAAACACAAGCAAGAAACACTACTACCGATTGACTGTCAAAATAGCAAACCAAATATGTTAATTTTTTTCTAAAATTTATAACATATCACTAAAATATATATAAATCTTAATATTTGTTTCGTGAACAACTCGGTTCGCAAATAACTTGTACAAAGTTAATAAGTTACTTAATTAATTTATTTTTAAAAAATAAAATTCTGAAAATAATGAATATTACCGAATGCATTCATAATAGATAAATACAATTGATTTCTATTAAAATTATAATTTTTAAAAAAGCGGAAAATTTCCCCCACTTTTGTAACCAATGTTTTAAAAGTGCAGGAAATTTCCTTTCATTTGAAAATATCAAATTCGACAGAAAACGGTTGAATTTAGGAATGTCAAAAAAATTGGTTGGCGGGAAAATTTCCCTCATTTTTTTGGAAATGCTAAATTCGATTGTATGTGGTTGAATTTAGGAGTACCGCTAAATTCAACCGTATACGGTCGAATGTAACATTCCCCCCATTTTTTTGGTAAGGCTAAATTCGACCGTATGCTGTTGAATTTAGGATTACTGCTAAATTCAACCGCATATGGTCGCATTTGTCGCTAAATTCGACCGCGTAAATACGACCGCATGTGGTTGAATTTAGCTGTGCCCCTTAAATTTAACCGAAAGTGGTTGAATTTGACTCCGGTTGTATTTGTACGGTTGTATTTAGCCTTGTTTTCTTGTAGTGTTTCTATTGTTAGTAATTTCTGTTTTTAGATGTCTCGTCCAATTCTTAGTATCAAAGGGAGAATTTCAGTTAATAATATTTTTTTGGAGGTTAGTCCCCGAAATTAAGATCAAATGTGGTATTTTTAGGGCAGAAAAGGTTGGGTATGATGGTGGTTGAACTTGTATGGCGACTCCTTAAAAAAGAATAAGGTTTTCTTAACACTAAGTGTCAGCTCACGTATCAAACCTCACATATTTCTGGGGCAACAAGTTACATGACTAGGGTTAGGATCTTTCGACCCATGCAACCCAAACTCATTTCCAAATGAGGCATTCAGTCAATTAGTCACTCAAATCCCGACTGACACCACACAGCTTCTACAATCTCGCGGCATCTCCGTATTTCTTCCGTATTTATAGGAATGTTTATCGACCCCAAAATTTATGAATAACTCCACCGTCTGTGAGTCATTATCAGTAGTGCAACTAGAATTTGCATGATACGAGACGGTCTGGTCACCTCGGCTCGCATCAACAAGAATTACTCAAAAAAGTGGAGAGGTGAGCCCATTCGGCCTCCCTGACAATATGTCAATTCCTCACCGGTTTATTTCAGCTCTCATGAGCCCTTCATGCGTTGCGAGTCCGTCTGGCCCTTCCACTATTTGGTACCATATGTCATGTCCAAGTGTAGCGAGCCCACGAGCCCCGCTCGTAGGGCCTATCTATTACTCCCTCAGTCCCACTGGGTAGTTTACATTAGAGGACGGGGAATCGGCACATATTTTAAACCTCCCGTAAAACATGATTCCCTAAATAATTTTAAATATTTTTTTCTTTTAAATAAAAATATAATGTTTAAACTTTTATACAGAAAAAGAAAATTCTAAAATTAAATTATAGAATTATATTTCATATAAGCCTTAAAATGTGTGCTAAGTATGAGAAAAAAGTATGTAAAGAATCCAGTTGGACAGAGGGAGTACTTGACAAACCTTAATGTAGTGGATCTCCAAAGATCATCATGTTGTGGGTTCGCAACCCACTTTTTTAATAAATAAATATAAGTGTGGGCCCACCGGCCCAGCTCGCACTTTTCATAAATTTAAACCCAACTCTTCTTTTATACTCATAAGAACCTGTTTAGTGGTCATGCCCAAAAATGGACATAACACTTAGCAATTAAATTTTTTTCTAAAATACTAAAATTTTTATTAAAAATTTAAATGACCCCACTACTACCCGCTAAACCCCACTTTTCTAATTTTTTAACTTAAATATTAATGAATTCCAAAATTACCCGCTTTTTACTTATGTTATGCCTACTTTTTAATCTTCATGCCATATAATAATATTATACACTCTTCATTTAAAATTCTTCTTTCTTTGTTATATATTCAATGAATCGTCTTTTCTCTATTTTATATTTAATCAAGCGGTCCAAACTACATATATATATACATAACATGTATTCATCTTCATCGTTGATGTAACAAGATCTTAATTCAAGTTTTTAAATCAAGAGAGTATTTTAATTTTTGAATTTGATTATGCTGTTAATATTGTGGTCATCGAACAAAATGAACTGTCAACAGGTTTGTAGAATTTTATCGATAATTTATATTATGGGATGGGAAAATATTAAACATGGTTGTTACCATCTTCATTACCTCGTAACTATCATCATCCATGGTTCTCGGGTTTGCTTTCTCTCTTTTGGGTTTGTAACTTTGATTTTTCAATTTTCTGGAGATAAAAAAAAATCAAAGTATATTATAAAGTTCTGGAATCAAATGTTTTTTTATCGTAGGGAACCCGCAACCGCTACCCTTCGGGTGCGTACTGGGTAAACCCCACGGGCTCACGCAATAGCCTACAAACCACGTGAACCAAGATAAACCACACTTAAGCGACAGGCTCTGGTTCATGAGGCATAATCATAAATTCTCCTCTCATAGGATTCGAATCTGTGACCAAGAGGATAATTATCCTCTCTTTAACCAACTGAGCCAACCCTTGCGGGTTGGAATCAAATATTTCGCCATGCAATAATGGTTCAGACATTGGGATTGGTTTGAACGGGAAATATATACAACACTACAACAAATTTAGCCTTTTACGACGAAATTTTTACATTACAATTCCAATTGTGACGAAAAAATTTCATCATTTTTGCTCAAGTCTAAGTTCAGCTTTTTGTCACAAGTAACCTTTTCATCACAAGTGTCAATTCTGTCATAAGTCCCAATTTTGGAAAGTACATATTTCGTCAAGAGTAACCATTTTGTCATAAGTATTCATTTTTGTCACAAATTTAAGAAAAACACCGCAAGTTAGGGAAGTGGAGCTCACTTTTAGTGAACTAATAACTACACTTTCGACGGTATATTCCGTCATTTTATTTTTAATTTACGATGATCAGTATGTCGTAAGTTATCATCTTGGGCCCATAAGCTTGCCATAATTAATTTAAAACAAAAAAATGAATAAAATCATGAAGAACAATCGTCTAAGTAACCCATAATTCCGTCATAAGTAACCAAGCATAATTACGGAATTTCGTCATAAGTAACCCGTAATTTCGTTGTAAAATTCTTTCTCCAAAGGCAGCATCCTGCCGGTTTTTCTTATTCCAACCTTTTTCGGCTTTCAAATTGATTCCTAAACCTGTCCAATCACAAATCCCAATCTATATACAATCGTAGCGCAATTCAACACCAAAATATATAGAAATATGAAAAATCAATAATAAGAAATCATCCACACATTTAAACCAACCTAAATATGAAAGATACCATAATTTACATAAATATTATCATAAAACCATTTCGACTACACAAAAAGTAAAAACAATTTGACATTAGCTTAGATCATCTTACAAATTTCCATAGATTTAGTTCACAAGAATAATTCAAATTATCCCGTAAACATTCATAACCCATTGCATTGATATTTAACCCTTAATTACAGGACCACCACGAGAGACTACATAATAAGGCACACTCCTATCTCGGTCATCGTCATCATCAGATTCTGTCCTTTCACTGCCCCCACCATCATCAACATCATCGTTGTCGGCCGAGGCCTTTCCCTATAATATACATAAAAATAAAATATTAAAATCTGAATATCTAACATAATATAATATGTAGGTGCTACAACATTATTAAGTAAACATTCAAAGGATAATTAAGTTCTTTGCAATCTGCCTGAAAGTATTAGAGCAGTTGGTTTCGTTCTACGATCTATAAAACAAAGGGCATGATATAATATGGGTTATGAATATTTATAGGGCAAATCTCAAAGTAGTCACTAAACTGAAGGGCATATATCAAAAAACCTATTCGAGTTATCAGCATCTCATTTGCACCACTTAGTCGAGAGTAATGATAAGGCCGTTAGTCAAAACATTGACTTGACAACAAATATTCTGACGTTAAGAATATTAACAGTTTGGCAAGACACCTGGAATGACCTGGAGGCTGGAATGGTTAAGTGGAGTCCAGCTCGCCTAATTATATTACGAACTGAACTAATACATATACATATATATACACACACACACATGTATCAGAAGCTCCTCCAATTTTCTTAAACGAAAATAAAGTTCACCTGGGACTCGATTTGAGGGACGAATAACACATTGATATTAGCATGTTTTTATTTCTTTTAAGTTGAACTGTGTAGATCTATATTTCTTCTTTTTAACTTGGTTTGCTTAACTTTAAATTTAAAGTGAATGATTGAGTTTTAAAATAAAAAAGTTAAAATTACATTATTTTTGTAAATTTTAAAAAACACATAAAGTTAAATTCTCAATTTTAAAAGCATAATGCTCTTCTTGTAAGAATTATATTATATGGTGCCCGTTTGGGAAATCTTAAAATAAGTAGCTTATGACTTAAAATGAATAAGGGACTTATAAGTGATAAGTACATGGATGTTTATAAGTTAAATAAGTGTTTGGTTAAATGTCAGAATTTTTTTTAACTCAATTGAGTTAAAATACATAATTTTAAATATAATTATCTTAATTCGTAAATTTTAAATTAGAAATACATGTAAAAATATAAATTTTAAAACAAAAGTTAATAAAAAGCGAAAAATCAAAATAAGTTGAGAAAAAGTACGTCGTTGCTAACATTCAACTTATCAACTTATAAGTTATAAATTCAACTTATAAGCTGAGTCGACAAACACTCGTCGATAAGTAATTACTGGCTTATAAGCGAATAAGTAACTTATCTGTGTATAGCCAAACATGCCCATGATTTATATATTTTAATTTATTTATTTGTTACTTTCATTTTTTAGATTTCACCGGTCCATACATTATGTTACAAATTCAAAATTTTTAACTCGAAAAATAATATTTTTTAGAAAATTAAAAAGAAAAAGTGTGCATGTAAAATTTAAAATCTTGATTGATTGAAAAAAAACTTCAACTTTTCTGTAAATTTTAAACATAGGTGTTTTTCATTCGATGTAAAATTTGAACCATTTTGTTGTGGAATAAACACCTAAGTGTGTTAGTAATTTATGCTAGAGTTGGTGAACTTCGAGCTTTAATGGCTGCTCTTGCGTTCGGGACTATCGGTCCTTGCAAGATGCCTATGTATCTCTGTGTTGTAGAGAATCAAGCCAAAAACGTAGTTCTAGGTTGAGGGGTAGAGCCCTTTATATAGAGGTGAGTCTAGGGTTAGACCTGTGTTGGGAGACTTGGTGGACAAGTCTCCAACTTAGATGGTAATCAGGAGTCCTATAAGGGAAGGAACTACAGAACCTTCTGTGTAGGACTTTGAATCTGTTTAGAACACATGTATCTGCTCTTCCACCTGTATTGGGCTTAGTCCGTGAACATCTTGTGTTCGTGGACCTTGACGACCTCAGCTGGTGGGCCTTGTCTACATAGGTCGTCTTGAGTCTGCTATGAGTTCGGATCAGACAGGTCTGTACTGGACTTTCCGTGAATACTGCTTGAGTTTTCGTGGAAGTTATAATGGTCTAATCGCGACTCGGGGTACTTTCGGCCCTTCTCGGGTATCGGCCCTTCGTGGGTATCGACCTTTCATGGGTATCGACCCTTCATGGGTATCGTCGTCTTGCCATAAAGTGTAGAGCGACCTACACATTTAAACGACTTGTTAGTGCGAGTATACACACTTAAGGCCTTTGCACAAGCTATTTGGATAGTGTTTAACACTAAACGGCCCTATCCGGGGCTAAAAAGCGAGCGTTTATCACCTTTTAACCTTCGTCAAGGTTATTTATAGGGTGAAAGCTGCTAACTGGCCCTAATCGGGGCTAATGTCCATATACAAGCTGCTAATTAGGCTTAAAAGAGCCTAATTTTAAGCTAGAATGCACTAATTGGTCTTAATCAAGGCTAATCTACCCTAATCGGGGCTAATCAAGACTAATCAGTATACATAAGACACCAATCATCCCTAATTCACACTAATTATAAGAATGAACGGGTTAAACGACCCTAATCTAGGCTAATTTCATCATATAAATCACTAATTCCCCCTAATTTGGGTTGATTACGCTTAATATCCACTAATTGGCCCTAATCTGGGCTTAATTTTACTAATCGATCCTAATCTGGGCTTAATCTTAAAATCCTGAAAATTTAAAAGTTATCAAAGAAATTCTGATTTTTTTCTATTTTTTTCCAAAAATTTTGAAAATTTTCGAATAGGGGTCACCGGGGTCGAGCAGAACCTCCTCCTGCAGGAGGCTTTCTGCTCGGCCTCATGCCTTCAATTATAGGCTACTCGGCCACTTGGAGGAGAGCCTCCTGGTCGGCCACCTCCTGGCCGGCCTGGAGCAGGCTCTCCTACATGAGCTTCTGGTAGGAAAAAAGGCCTCAATTTGTTGGCTGGTAGACCAAGGCCACTACGGAGGCAAATTGCGGCCGTTTTGGCTCTACTACGGAGGATCCTGGTCGGCCATATGCCCCCCACTTGCGGGCTGGTCGGCCGGGAGTGCTACGGAAGCAAGTTATGGCCGTTATGGCTCTACTACGGAGGCTCCTAGACGGCCATATGCCTCCCACTTGTGGGCTGGTCGGCCGGGAGGGCTACGGAAGCAAGTTGTGACCGCCATGGCTCTACCATGGAGGCTCCTGGTCGGCCATATGCCCCCCATTTGTGGGCTGGTCGGCCGGGGCTACTCCAGATGCAAGTTGTGTCTGTCATGGCTCTACCACGGAGGCTCATGGACGGTCATATGCCCCCATTTGTGGGCTGGTCAGTTGGGGCTACTCCGGATGCAAGTTGTGGCCGTCATGGCTCTACTACGGAGGCTCCCGGTCGGCCATATGCACCCCATTTATGGGCTGGTCGGACGGAGTGGTCTTAATGGACCTTGGGAGTCTCCCGTAGGGTAGTCTGATCCATCAGGAGGAGAACGTTCTGTTCTTGTACTCGTAAGTTCAGCTAAAAAGCTAATCTTGTCTTAATCTTTACTAGTATTGATAATCATGATGATCAACATAATCATCCTTTAGTTAAGACTGATGACTTGTATTTAGTTTCAGCCAGACGTTTTTGGAGGTTGATACGATAAACGATGTCCTGCACCGCTTTTTTCGTTTATTATGTCGTTCTTTCTTGCCCTTCGATCTTCCTTCTCCAGCATTTCCGGTGTTCTTTTAACGTGGTACCTGCTAGCACCAACCATGCAGACTTACGACCTGACATAGCATGTGACCTTATTCTATAAAAGAAGATAAGAAGTGCTCATTTTTATTCACACTTTCATTTCTCAACTTCTCAAATTCACAAATTCTCTCAAGCTTTAATCTTTCTTCAAGCTCTTCAAGAATGTCTAGCGGACAAGGTCCTAGCAAATCCTCTTTCTCCCAGAAGGAAGCTCTGCACAAGGGGGCCACTCTTCTCTCCCTTCAAGGTATAGCTCTTGTCTCCCCCTTCTCCATTAACTGTTGTTCAAACAGCCTAAAGAGTATGTTAGACGAGAGGGAGGACGAGTACCCTAATACCGTCCATTTTGATGCGTTTCATCACAGAAGTATGCTCAGTGAGAAGGATGTCGAAGAGATTAAGTCGACTTACTCCTGGCCCGACTGCTTAAAAATTCGTAAGGCTTAGCCAAGTGAGAGGGCTTGTATCCTCTGTCACCAAAGGTTATTTGTGTTCAAGGCGGCCCCTAAGTCCAGGCTATAGTTTCCCTTGCACCCTTTCATTCCGAGGCTTCTGGCTGAACTCAAGATTCATCCATGCCAGCTTTACCCTAGCGGATGGTCTTTCATTATTCTGTTCATAGTGAGATGTCATGACTTAGGCATCCCCTTGAGTGTAATTATGTTCCGTAGTATTTTCATGATGAAGGCTTCTCCTTTGAATCGACCTGGTTGGGTCGTGATACAACATATAGCTCATGTTCCTCATATGGTGAACATCAGTTCTCTTAATGACTCAAACCACAAGTGGAACAAGAAGTTTGTGGTCTTTGAGTGGAAGGATGGAGATTAGGGGGCATACTTCAGACGTGACTTTAGCAGCCCAGTTGATAGTTCTCATGTTATTCTCAACCTTTCAGATGTCGAGATTCTAGCCCGATATGTCCTCATTGATGACGACCGGAGAACCCCTTATTGGGAGTTCGTAATAGAAGTCAAGCTTGTTGAAGCTGGCCTTAGCTGCCTCTCTATAGAGGGTATTTATCTTTGTTTCCCCTTACTTTGTGCAAGTTTATTCTTATATATGTTTTCTTTCTTATTTCAGCTGCTGAGGCTCTCGATGCCAAAGCCAAAATGAGCAATGCTGTTACGGGCAGGATGGCCAGAAATGCAGCTAAGAAGGCCAACCATATTCCTAAGATTCCTGCCTTCCTTGAGGCATCAGGATCTGGTCAGAAGAGGACTAAAGACCTTGATGGAAATGTGAGGACCCCCTTTGAACCAGGATGGGGTATATCCACCAATGACTCCGTGCTCAGCAGTCTGGGCCTTGCCCTTGAGTGGTCGAAGAATTGAATTACTCCTCCTTACCTCATATTTGTCTCTTCTGGTGAGAAGCTCCTCGAGGCTGAGATGCTGGGGGCTCATGCCTTGTACCAGGTATAATTCTCCGTGTATGAATTTCATTGAAGTGAATTTTTCCTTAGAATTTGAAAAACATTATAGGAATCACTCCTTGGGGGCTCGACCCTTCATACTTAAACTTTTTAGAACTATAATCATGTTTTCTTTGTCAGGCCAATGCCTACTTCGCGGCGTCCTCCACTCAGGCTATCAAGATGAGAGGCGACTATGATGCACTGCAGACTTTCATGAACAAAATGACTATCTCCGGGGGGTGTGGGAGTCCAAAGCTCATGAAGTGGAGGGTAAGCTCGCTGACATGGAGAGGAAATATGTCAGTTTGGAGGAAAAGAGGAAGAAGGAATGGAAATACCTCGAGGAAGCTTATCACAAATCCTCTAGGTTCAACAAAATGATGGACGAGCATGATGATGAGATGCGCCCTGTTAACCTGGCCATAGGTTGGAAGAGGGGGATCGAAGATGCTCAAGGCATATGGCCGGATGTGATTGATCCAAGTCTTCTATCTTGCCCCTGGCAGCTACTTGTTATGGATTCATCCGTACAAGCTTCCGGAACTGTGCTCTTGACTGCTCGTGTGAGGTCTCAATCGAGTTCTAGTCATGGGGGTTCCGGTTCCGGTTCTAAGGGTAAGGCCCCATCGGGTAGGCCTAATTCCAGAGCAGCCCTTCGCTGGAAGGTTAGGGAGCCGATTCCAGGGAGCAGTGGTTCTTCTTCTAAGGAAGGCTCAGATGGTGAATAGGAGGATTCTTCTGATGAGTGAATGTTGTGGCCTTGCGGCTTTGATTACCGTATGTGGTTTTTATTTTCAGAACTTATTTATTCGAACCTTATTGGTCTGTAAACCTATTAGTCCTTAGGGACTTTAACTTATGATCCTTCCTTATAATCCTTCGGGATCCTTATCTCTGTAACTCGTTTAGTTCCATTTCATACTTGTCTTTTATTTTCGGCATTTGGTCCTTCGGGACTTTCATTCATTAGATGCTCGTACTTAAATAAATTGATAGACAAGATGATAGAAATAAACTTATATAAATAGATAATATCTCTAAGAAATGGGTTCAACCCTTACATAAGATGGTTTCGTCGACCTTATTTATAAATTTAATACTAAGTATAGGAACATGTAGTGAAAGTCCTAAACATAATAAACCTTCAGGTTTGAAGCATGCCAAGTGTGAGGCACTTCATCACCATTTAGGGTCTCTAACTTGTAGGATTATCGTCCCAATGTCTTCCTGACCTTATAAGGTCCTTCCTAGTTAGGGGCTAGCTTTCCTCTCTCCCCTACCCCCGATGCATCAATCTTCCTCAGAACCAAAATACCATATTGAAAGAACCTTTCTTTAACCCTTCTATTATAGTAGAGAGAGACTCTTCATTGATGCTCTGCATTGCTGGCGTTAGCCTCATCTCTGACCTCGTCAATGAGATCGAGAGCGAGCCTCATGCCTTCTTCGCTGGTCTCTGGCTCATAAGCTTCGATCCTAGGGGATCCATGAGTGATCTCAAGGGGCACCACTGCCTCGGCTTCGTAAGCCAGCATGAATGGGGTAGCTTCAGTTGCCACTTTGCAGGTGGTATGATATGCCCATAGTATATGCAGCAACCCATCCACCCAAGTGTTTCTCGAGCGTTCGACCCTCTTCTTAAGTCCATCAAGGATGATTCTTGTTAGCAACTTCTGCTTGCCCGTTTGCCTGTGGGTGTGCAACCGAGGTCAAGCGAAGTTCTATGATATTATCGTCGCAGTACTTGATAAGTGGATTTTATATCTACTTGGAATGTTTCATTACAGGCTTAAGGTGGTGTTTTGGACTCGAGTCATTGGTATTTTTGATGTGTTTTTATGTTATTCCATTACAGGCACTAGTTGGATGAATAAATGAGCTTTTCAAAGAAATATGCTGAGAAGAGATCAGAATTGGAAGCCTAAGCCATTCTCAAGTTAAAGAGCATCTCGATAGCTTTACGTGGACGGTTGAATCATCGAATTCTGACGAACGGAACTCAAGGTACAGCAAAAACAGGAAAATGAAAAAAAATACAGAAGCACGGCGCCGCGCCCGCGCGGAGTGTGGGGCGGCCGCGCCAAGTGCCTGGCCCAGAATCCTGATTTGAGTCTGTTTTTGATATTTTGAAGCCCAGGTCGTCTAGAAACCTATAAATACCCATAATAAGACATTTTTAATAGCAAGGAGCGAAGGGAGAGTAATAAGAAGACCTAGAGAGCACAAGACTGGTACGGAGAAGAAGACTTTTGTATTCTTCAATATAGTTGATACTTTGATGCTTGTTTTCGATTTTTCTTTAAACCCTGGTACTCTTTTATTGTTTATTATCATGTTTTCATTGTAACCCATGGTGACGATGAGTTCGATTATGAACTAATCATTATCGTGGGGTTCTAACGGATTTATCTATGGATTTTAATAGTTATTTGCTTTTATATCCTTTGTGTGTGGTGATTTATGATTTCCTAGTTTGGTTGTGCTTATTCGTCTTTGATGCGTAGCTAACATCTAAGATTGTTTGTTAATCTCTATTAAAGTGACAGTGAATATAGAGGTTTAGAACTTGCCATGCTAGCATAGTTTATGTATGAATTGACATGCATAATTCGTGGGTAATTTTACCATCTTATTCACCCTATATAATCAAGATAGATAACTTGATCTTCAACCGTTATGTTTTCAAATCTTATAGACATATAGGGTCTAAGCATAATTGGTGTCTGCTATCTTCTATCTTAATTGTGGATGCTTAGTAGTAGGGTATACGTACAACGAAAGTTGGCGTATACTAATTTCGTGTTATCTGATTAGTTTTCATCACCATCACATGCTTGGGTTATAGACATAAACTTTGAATGAAGTATTTAATGAAGTTAGAATCCCATGTTTATTCTCATATAAGTAATTTAATCTTAATTCTCTTAGTTAATGTTAATTAGTATAATCTGTTTAGTAAATCAAAACTCAAATTGTTATTTGTTTTAGCATTGAACGATAACCATACATTATTGCATAAGTGCATAATTTGAAGTTAACCTAAACCAGTCCATGTGGAAATGAACTTGACTTATATCTTATACTACTGGTGATCGCGTACGCTTGCGTGTATTTTCGCGTTTGAATTACAGCAAACAAGTTTTTGGCGCCGCTGCCGGGGATATCGGTGTTAAATTTAGTTTATGTGCTTGACATCAGTGGTCGTTAAAGTTCACTGACTCGGATAATTTACTTACTTGTTTACTTTGTTTGTGTTTCAGGTACTCTAGAGAGCGTGTATGAAAACGCGTTCTCAATCTCGTAAGGAAACACTGGACGAAGTTGAAATAATTGAAGAAGTTTTTAAAGAAGTTGAAGAAGAAGTGATCATTGCAATGGGAGAATCTGAAAGCTTTGATGGATTATTCTCAACCGAAGATCAATGACATTCAGTCTATCATTATCAGACCAGCCATCGTGGATAATACTTTTGAAATCAAGTCTAGCACGTTCAGATGGTGCAGAATTCAGTCCAGTTTGGGGGTTCTCCAATGGAAGATTCCAACATGCACATTAGAGATTTTATCGAGATCTGCGACACTTTCAAGTTCAACAATCTTTCTGAAGATGCTGTTAAGCTGAGACTTTTCTCATTCTCTCTGAGGGATAAAGCTAAGTGCTGGTTGCATTCTCTACCACCAGGTTCTATCACTACTATCGGGAGAATCTTTGTGTGAGGCTTGGGAGCGCTACATGGAGATGCTTAAGAAGTGTCCTCATCATGGAATGCATGATTGGATGATCATTAATTGCTTTTATAATGGTTTGAGAGCGCATTCCAGACCCGTGCTGGATGCAACATCAGGTGGAGCCTAATGGGCTAAGAGCTATGATGAAGCTTATGAGCTAATTGAATTGATGGCTGCTAATGAATATCGAAACCCAACTCAGAGACTACCTCAAGGCAAGGTAGCAGGAATTCTGGAGGTGGATACAACTACGACTATAGCAGCTCAACTAAAGGCGTTAACGATGAAAGTGGATTCTTTGGCTAATTATGGAGTTAATCAGATCACTAGTGTCTGTGAGCTTTGTGCAGGTGCGCACGAAACGGAGCAGTGTGCTATATCTAGTGAGTCAGCTCAGTATGTGAGCAACTTTCAGAGGTCACAGCAATTAGTTCCTGCCACTTATCATCCTAACAACCGAAATCATCCTAACTTCAGTTGGAGCAATAATCAGAATATGGTGCAACAACCTTATCAGCAGTTTGGAGCAAAGTAATTCAACCCTCCTGGTTTTCGACAACAGTATGCACCAAGACAACAACTCCAACTTCAACAACAACCGCATGGAAGTGCCGGTCAATCTACTAATGAAATATCTGAACTGGAGGAGTTGAGGCTTATGTGCAAAAGCCAAGCGGTGTCTATCAAGACTCTGGAGAATCAAATAGGGAAAATTGTCAATGCTTTGTTGAACCATCAACCAGGAACTCTTCCTAGTGATATAGAAGCTAATCCAGGCAAGAGGGAAGTCAATGAGCAGTTGAAGGCAATCACATTGAGGTCTAGAAAGGTCACGAGCCCCCAAATTCAGTAAGATGAAGATTCTGAAGATTTTGTTCAGAATGCAGGTGTATCTGCACCTCTGCCAATTCTAGAAAATGAGATTGTAGCTGAAAAAGTAGTGCAGAAGGATGCCGATGTGGAACCGAAGAAGAAATCTGTTGAAAGCAATCCTCATGAGGGTAATACAGGGGATAAACAGGTCTACCCACCTCCGTTATATCCTAAAAGACTTCAGAAGCAGAAGTTCGATAAGTAATTTGCTAAGTTTTTGGAGGTTTTCAAGAAGTTGCACATTAACATACCTTTTGCTGAAGCTCTAGAACAGATGACGAGCTATGTTAAGTTCATGAAGGGTATCCTATCTCAGAAGCTAAAACTTGAGGAGTTGGAAATCGTTGCTCTAACGGAAGAGTACAGTGTTGTGCTAAATCAGAAACTACCTCCTAAGCTTAAAGATCCAGGAAGCTTCACGATACCTTGTACCATTGGAAATCTGTCGTTCGACAAGTGTTTGTGTGACTTGGGAGCTAGCATCAATCTGATGCCCTTTTCCGTTTTCAAGAAACTTGGACTACCTGATCTAAAACCTGTGAACATGTCTTTGCAACTGGCTGACCGTTCCATCACTTATCCGCGAGGAGTAGTGAATGATCTCTTAGTTAAGGTGGATAAACTCATCTTCCCTGCTGATTTAGTCATTCTAGACTTTGAGGAGGATAAGAAGATTCCCATTATCTTGGGAAGACCATTCTTAGCTACGGGCCAAACTCTTATCGATGTGCAAAAGGGTGAACTAACCATGAGAGTTCAAGGGCAGGATGTCAGGTTCAATATCTTCAATGCAATGAAATTCCCTACTGATGAAGAGGAGTGCTTTAAAGTGGAGTTGGTCGACTCAGTAGTGACTTCGGAGCTTGACCAATTGTTAAGGATTGACGCCTTAGAGAGAGCCTTAACGGGGGATTTTGATAGTGAAGATGAAGAAGGGGAAGAGAAAATGCAGTATTTGAATGCATTCCCGTGGAAGAGGAAGTTGGACTTGCCGTTCGAGTCTATTGGATTGGAAGAGCTGAAAAATTCTCCAAAACGTCTCAAACTGTCTATTGAAGAAGCTCCTACACTTGAGCTCAAACCACTGCCTGATCACTTGAGTTATGCATTTTTAGGTGATGCATCTACTTTGCCTGTTATTATCGCATCTAACCTTTCAGGATGTGATGCAGATAAGCTCTTGAGAATTCTGAGAGAGTTTAAATCAACAATTGGATGGACTATAGTAGATATCAAGGGAATCAGCCATTCTTATTGCATGCATAAAATTCTGCTTGAGAAAGGAAACAAGCCAACTGTTGAGCAACAAAGGAGGCTAAATCCAATCATGAAGGAGGTTGTGAAGAAAGAAATTCTTAAATGGCTAGATGCAGTTCCTATCTCTGACAGTTCATGGGTGAGCCCAGTGTAGTGTGTGCCTAAGAAAGGAGGCATTACAGTTGTAGCTAATGAGAAGAATGAGCTCATCCCTACTCGGACAGTCACAGGATGGAGAGTATGCATGGATTATCGAAAGCTGAATAAAGCCACTAGGAAGGATCACTTCCCGCTTCCATTCATTGATCAGATGCTTGACAGGTTGGTTGGTCATGAGTACTATTATCTTCTGGATGGATATCAGGATATAATTAGATTTGCATTGCTCCAGAAGATCAAGAGAAGACCACGTTTACTTGTCCATTTGGCACTTTTACTTTTCGTCGAGTCTCTTTCGGACTTTGTGGTGCACCTGCTACTTTTCAGAGATGCATGATGGCCATTTTCTCAAATATGATTGGCACTAATGTGGAGGTGTTCATGGATGACTTTTCCGTGTTCAGGACTTCCTATGACGAATGTTTGCATAATCTTGGGTTGGTGCTGAAAAAATGCGTTGAGACAGATCTGGTGCTCAATTGGGAAAATTGTCACTTTTTGGTGCAACAGGGTATCATTCTTAGGCACAAGGTATCTAGTAAGGGTCTTGAGGTGGATAAGGCCAATGTAGGGGTCATTGAAAATCTTCCTCCGCCAATCTCAGTTAAATGAGTCCGCAGTTTTCTTGGTCAAGCGGGTTCTAATCGGCGAGTCATCAAAGATTTCTCCAAAATCTCTAAGCCTTTGTGCAATTTGCTGGAAAAGGATGTTCCCTTCAAATTCGATGAAGAATGTCTAGCTGCTTTTGAGAGCTTGAAAAAGAGTTTGACTACAACACCTGTGATTACCGCACCTGATTGGAATGAGCCCTTCGAGATGATGTGTGATGCTAGTGACTATGCAGTTGGAGCAGTTCTTGGCCATAGGAAGCATAACATTTTCCATGTCGTTTACTATGCTAGTAAGACCCTTAATGGTGCTCAGCTGAATTACACTACTACCGAGAAGGAGTTGCTGGAAATTGTCTATGGTTTTGAGAAATTTTGATCTTATTTGCTTGGGACAAAGGTGAAAGTTTACACTAATCATGTTGCTATTCGATATCTGGTCTCGAACAAAGATTCAAAACTTCGGTTAATTCGATGGATTCTCTTACTTCGGGAATTCGAGCTAGAAATCAAGGATCGGAAAGGTACAGAAAATCAGGTAGCAGATCATCTATCACGTTTGGAAGATCAAGGCAAGGCTTCACAGGACAAGACGTTGATCAATGAATCTTTTCCTGATGAGCAACTTTTTAGGGTGCAAGAAGAAGAACCATGGTTTGCAGATATTGTGAACTATCTTGTGAGTAATGTCATTCCCCCAGATCTCTCTTATGCTCAAAGGAAGAGGTTTTTGCATGAGGTGAAGTGGTACCGATGGGATAAGCCGTTCTTGTTTAGACTGGGAGCTGACCAGATTATTAGACGATGCATTCCGTATAGTAAAATGGAGGGAATCTTGAGCGACTATCATTCTACTGTATATGGTGGATATTATGGTCGAGAGAAGACCGCTGCCCGTATCCATCAAACAGGATTCTTCTGGCCTATTTTTTTAAGGATGCTCATCAGTTTGTTTTGAGATGTGATCGCTGCCAACGTGTTGGTAATATATCCAAGAGAGACGAGATGCCTCTTAATGTGATGCTCGAAGTTGAGATTTTTGATGTTTGGGGATCGACTTCATGGGGCCATTTGTCTCGTCCTGCAATAATCAGTATATTCTATTGGCGGTTGATTATGTGTCCAAATGGGTCGAGGTTAAAGCGTTACCAACCAATGATGCTAAGGTGGTGATCAACTTCCTTCATAAGCAGATATTTACGCATTTCGACACTCCAAGAGTTATAATCAGTGACGAGGGATCGCATTTCTGCAATCACAAGTTCACTACATTGATGCAAAAGTATCATGTGAATCATCGTATTGCCACAGCTTACCATCCTCAAACTAATGGGCAAGCTCAAGTGTCTAATCGGGAGATTAAACATATCTTGGAGAAGGTGGTGAGTCCATCAAGAAAGGATTGGTCTTTGAAGCTAGATGAAGTTGTTTGGGCATATAGAACATCATTCAAGACTCCTCTTGGTATGTCTCCTTTTCAGTTGGTGTATGGGAAGTCGTGTCATTTTCCTGCGGAGTTAGAGCATAAAGCATACTGGGCTTTGAAGAAGTTAAATCTTGACATGGAAGCTGCTGGAGAGAAAAGAATGTTTCAACTAAATGAACTCGAGGAGTTTCGACTACAGGCTTATGAGAACAACAAAGTGTACAAGGAGAAAGTCAAGAGATGGCATGATAGAAGATTAGTGCGCAAGTCATTTGTGCCCGGTCAGAAAGTTCTATTATACAACTCTCGTCTCCGACCTTTTCCGGGAAAACTTAAGTCGAGGTGGTCAGGGCCATTCACGGTCAAAATTGTGTTTCCACATGGAGCTGTGGAGATTTTTGATACGCATCTGGAGCTGTGGAGATTTTCAAAGTGAATGGGTAGAGATTGAAATATTACTATGGAGATACGGTGAAATGCGAGGTGGTGAGCGTCGTTCAGTCAACAACTTGATTCAAAGTTTCACGTCAAGCTAGTGACGTAAACCAAGCGCTTCGTAGAAGGTAACTCATGTTTGTTGTATAGTAGGTTCGACAAGAAAAAAGAAAAAAAAATTAAAAAAAGCAACAAAAAAAATCAGTTTTCCAGAAGCCCGGCGCACCCGCGCCTGAAGCGACGCGCCCGCTCGGAGATGCGGGGTGGCCGCGTGGAGGATCTGGAGAAAAAAAAAGGAAAAAATCAAAAAAAAAAACAAAACAAAAACAAAACCCCACTGGGGATTTAGTGGTTTTATCCATTATGATGTGAAGGGAAAGGGAAAAGGGAGGGGATGAGGAAGGATGTCTCGATAAGCTCTTTTAATTTTTTTGCGGATGCAAGATGTATAATACCTGAAGGCATGTGCAAAATATGGATTTTATTGTACAATGTTAGGTAGGTCACTTCCAATTTCTTGAACTAGCTGAAACTAGGACCTTACTTACATTTTCCTGGGCAACAGTGACATAATCTGTTCCTTAAAGGAGGTAATAATATCTAATTCCGTTCTAATGGTGTTACATTTCAAAAAAGCATTCAAGAGAAACCGCCCCCTAGTAAGCTACAGATAACAAATTCATAGTCTATGAAAAGCAAATAATTTCATATTATTACGGAGCATTTGTAAAACAAGTTCAGAATAAGTTAAAATTGAAAGATAGCTAAGCTAAGATACATGATCAATGTGTCTTTATTATTAGCATCAGATGAGCAAACTCTATTGTCTATATAAAACTACTGTAGTAGTTTTGTGTAGATGAAGTATGATTTAAGAAGACTTGAATGACTCTTGTTAGGAATATGTTGTGAACTTGATGATAAATTAAACAAAACATCTTAGTAGATTTAACTTATTGAATTTTGTAGCACTCGACGGATGATTAAATATAGTCCCGACGGATGATTCAATATAGTCCCGACGGATGATGATTTGACATCCATCGGGTGAGTAGCTTATGTAATAATAAGTATTATAGCATATTTCTGTAAACAACTTTGTATAGATTCTATAGGATCATATGAGTCATGTTAACTACTAATAGATATGCAGAATAGGCTGATTAATTATAAATATAAGATGTCTTGTAATTTTGTATAAGTGAAATGGAGTCAAGTGACAAATAGCTACCCGACAGATGATCAGTAAAGCTACCCGACGGATGATCAACAAAGCTACCCGATGGATAACAAGCATGTACCTGACGGATGATCAAATTCAAATATCTGTTGACAGTGACAACACAGTCACATGCGTTGGGTGTTTGCAAAAGGAATGTGGCAGCCTGTTTAGCAAGAAATTCAGAACAGAGAAGCATTACCATTTCCATGCTATTATGAAGATATTCAAAGATGCTGGATTAGAGTAATGAAGCAGTATGGAGTTAGACTTGATTGGTTTTGTTTAATTATCCCATCTTATTAGCATGTAAACTTGGTGATATATAAACCAAGTGTAGCTAGTACAAACAAACAACTAAGCAAACATATTTTTAGGGGAGAAATAGAAAAAGTTGTACTTGTCAAGAATTTCTCCATAGTTTGTTTGTTCAACTTGTAAAGCAGCTGTGAGCTAATTTGAGCTTCACAGAGTTCTCAAATCGATATTTATATATCTTTGGTGGATACATTCAAATCCACCAGAAAGTTTTAAAGACTTGTATTTTTATTACTTTGTGTTTGATTTATTTAATCCTTCCATTCCGTACTTTGCAAATCAAACATATATATATATATATGTCGAGTTAAGAACTGTTTTAAAATCTTGAAAAAGAAGCCAGAATTACATTCAACCCCCCTTCTGTAATTCTTGTTGTATTGTTAGGGAATAACAACTCTTTGATTCTTTTTCATGAGAAGAAAAATTAAATAATAGAAGATAATTCATGAATGTAACACAATACAACATGACCAACAATGACAAGAACTAAAGTTAAAATACGGAGAAATAAAGACTAAAATTTATCACTTATGCCGATTGGGGGGGTGGGGGTTTGGTTTTGGTTCTTAGATTTTGGTTCTTAAAAAATAACCAACCAAAACCGAACTTGTAAACCAGAACACATCCCAATCAAAAATTGTAGAAAATTAGTAGAAAAAACAAAATAATTACTCAACAACAATAACATGAAAGTACACTAAGTACACTAAACAAACCTGCTCCAACCCTCACAAAATCACTCCCTAACTCTCACTTGACCCCACAAAACATTAAATAAACAAACACATATCAATGCCACGTGTCCCTCTAACGGTCGAAAAATAAATAAACAATTATTAATTATATTTTTTTTCTTAGCTGCATTTCATTAATCTCACTCATAACACATACATACATACACACAAATTATATATATATACACACATAGTAATCATCACCCTTTTTAGCTTTCTCTCTCTAAACCCATCTGTTTCTCTCTCTAAAGAAAACAACATGGATGTAGCTGTGATTGATTGGAAAGACTCAAATTTTGTAAAAGATGAGGCTTTGGAGAATATTAACGCACCCCAATGGGTTGATTTTACTGCCCCTTTTCAGCCTGTTGATGATGATTCTTGGTTCTGCAAACCAGGTATTGCGGACGCTGAAAACGAGTACTCGGAATTTAAAGATTTTCGATTTTTATAATGTGTTTAAAGATAATTGTTTTTTCTAATTTGTGGGTTTTTTTAAAATGTTGCAAATTGTAATCATCCTAAGACAGTTGATGAGTTTCTGAAGAAGACACCTCCTATAAAGGTAACATTTTTCAATATTTTTTGAATGTTTGTTCTTGATTAATTGCGTAATGTCATGATCTTGTCTATTTTTTGGGATTTTTTGTTGAAATTAAGCAAAGAAAAAGAAACAAGAACATGAAGGAAATTACTGAAAATAAAAGATAAAAGTAAACAGATAATTTATTTCATTTCATATCGAAGAAATATACAGACATCAGTTATATATACTATGGCTAACGCGGAGTGTGAACGCTGAGCATTTGGGCTCTAGCTGTTGGGTTTGTAATTAGTTAGGCTTTGTTTCTGGGTCATGATCATACAGGCCCAACATTGATAGTACCATTACATCACTGGATTGTGACAAATACCCCCTCTTAAAATTATCCTTGTCCTCAAGGATGAATTCAATCTGCAAACAATTTCTGTCAATCAAAATTTCTGGATCAAAAACTAGTATTGTGACGCACAAATGCCATGAAGGAGCTATTCTCTTAGCAACAAATGGACTTCCATAGAGTTCAAACAAGCCTAGCAAATTGTGACATTCGGTTCTTGTTATTTCACAATTAGAAACAGACACCATCATTGAGTTGATCATCAGAATAGTTTAAGAGAACTTGCTTCTTTTGGGTCGGAAAGTGTTGAGACACACTTTTAGTCCCTATTCTCAATATCCAACCCCTCTCTAAGTGGGAGGTAGCTTCCAATTTATAATACCTATTCATGGGCCTATTCTCTTGTTGGGCCTGGTTCCCTTATTGGTCTTGGGCCTTAACAATAGTCCCCCCCAATGTCCTAAATCTTTTAGATTTGGGCTTTTAACTCTGGGAGGAGAAAATTTGCCGCTCAAAGTAGTTTTTTTCAAAATCTCTCTTTTTATCTCCATCTCTTCATCTTCCAGTAATTGATTACAGCTTTCTTGGAAACGCAAAGGTCTCCTCCTCTTTTTATTTTGCTTCTTAATCTTTAATCGTATTTCATTTTAACTCGTTTAAGTTTCTTGGTTCTTTCTCTTTTTTGCAGAAACTCTCTTTTTTGCAGAAAGTTGGTTAACCGAACGGGAGTTTGGAGGATTTGCTTCCGTTGTAGGTACTTTTCTCTTCTTCTTCTCTAGTTATTGTGGGTCATATTGTTCATTGTCTTAGTCGTAATGAGTCGGTCGGTGGAAAGCAAGGGAGGTAGTCGTTCTTCTGGATCAGAGAATACTTTCAATGGGTTGGGGACATTGGATTCTACCCGTGTTCCTTTAAGGGATTCTGTTGGTTTTTCTTCTTTTGGAGATGGCTTGGAGATGGGTGGAGATATGAAGAGGGATGATGTAGGAGATGGTTCGAGGATTGAGGGAATTAGTGATGCTGCTATGGATTTCAACACCGATGTGGGGGCTATGATTTTGGATAGCAAAGTTAGGTTTTTTAGGTCCCAACGACCTTATAAAGCTGCGAGTATATATCACAAGGTGCCTTTGGACATGAATTTTTTGTCTGGATTCTGTTCTTTTTCTGATGGGTACGCGGTGATTGCCCCAAGTGTTGGAGATCGGATGTGGGATTCACCTCATCCAGGGTTGCAAGTTGTTCCTGATTTATGGTTTGCGTACGGATTTAGGCTTCCAATGCACCCCTTTTTCCTCCAAGTTTTGAAAGCTTTGAATTGCGGAATATGACAAATATCACCTAACTTGGTGCTTCAATTGAATGGGGTTATTGCCCGTTGTAGCGAGCTGGACATGGAGCCCACTCTTGATCTCTTCTTTTCCTTGTACCAATTGAAGTCCACGGGAGCTCAAGTCTATTTTGATGTTAAGCCAGGCTTCCCAAAGCTCGTAAGTACGCCATCTTCAAACTCTGGTTGGCACTCGAGGTGGGCATGGTATGGGGGTTGCGAGATTGCTGAAGTGGCCCTGTGGTGTCGTTTGTCTTCTGAAACTTTGAAGGTTCTTAGTGATGCAGGGTCGATGACAGCCATAGATCTGGATGAGTTTTGTGGTCATGTTTCACATTTCAAAGCTTCGTCCTTTTCTGATATACGGTTTTTGTGTAACCATTGTCGTAAGATACGATGTTTTTGTATTTAGGACTAACTTTAATATCTTGTACTTTCATATTTGTTTTACCTCTTGTAATTTTTGATTTGAGGATTTTGTTTTTCTTTTTCAGTTGCTGGCCCGAAGCTTCGTTTATTGGTGAATTCTCGATTGAGGATGCCTTTGGAGTGTTTCTTGAAGTTGTTGGCCAAGAAGAAGGTTGGAGCTGAAACTGGTGGAGCATCTGAGGGAAGTGGTGATCCTGGGAAGCTTTCTGCTGGATCTGCGGGTCGCGACTTGCTTTCTGTAGTAGGAGGCATGGCGAAAGACTCGAAGGCAGATGTAGCTGCGAAGGATAAGAAGAGGCACCGTGAACATGGATCTTCTCGTTCTCATCACCACAAGAAACAGAAGGACGCTTCGAAAGTAGTTATTCTTGAGGACAGCAACCCTGCTTCGATTGGTTTGGCTGTGTCGAAGAAGGATGGACTGGACACAAAGGTTGGTTCTGGAGATTTGGTTCTTGATAAAGAAAAAGAGATTGTTATTGCGGAGTATCCACTGGGCGTTGAGGTCTTAGAGCCCCCAAAGCTTCACTTCCTCGTGGCTTGCCGCGATTATGCTTTGAAGGTGCATTTCCCTTTCCTTCTTTTGTTGTTTATTTATTTTTTTATTTCATTCGTCTCCATTTGTGGTTTGTGTTTTTTGATCTATTTTATAGATTTGCTTTGTAGAAAATTAGCAAATTTCCTTGGTCTTATTGTAGTTTGTGGCCAAGGTCGAGGCTGCTAATGTTGGTAATGTTTTTGCTGATGTTGGAGAAGTCCAAAGCTTCGTAGCGAGGTCCTTGACTTGAAGAAATTAAATTCGTCACTCCGAGCTCAGTTATCTGATTTTACTCATGATCGGGAGACTAATTTTGCCAAGATGTCAATTTTAATGAACGAGAATACGAACCTTTCCAATGAGTGTAGCTCGTTGTCTCTTACAGTAAAGAAGCAAGTGATTGATTTGGCTAAGGCAAATTCAAAGATCGTTACGTTGAAGGTTGAATACGGAGAGGCGTTGCGGTCCGTTGTGAAGGCGAGGGTTGTTGCGAAGAAGGATCTTACAGATGCTAAGGACGCTTTGGCTTCGCTAGAAGAGGAGTCTCTCCAACTCTTCGAAGAGGGTTATCGTGAGTGCTGGAAGAGCATGGAGTCATGAGGTTTCGAAGTAAGCGATGATCGTTAGGAGGATTATCTCAAGGAGGAGCAAGGAAGAATTCAAGGGGCTTTTAAGGCGATGCCGGTTGGGACTACGCCTGTTACTCCAGCAGTTGAAGAGACGAATGTTGTAGCTGATATTTAAGTTTACCCTGGATATGTCCGGGTTTCAAATATGTTGTAACGTTGGTTTTACCTTTGGTACTTTAAGTTTGGATTTTTATTCGCTTTGCTTGGAGACTATGTTGGGCTTTGGTAAAGCTTTAAGTATTTGTCACAAATCATGTAGTTTGTTGAACATTTTTTGCCTATCTGTTATCTTATTTCCCTTTGTTTAATACTGACTCTTTTTTTATTCTCATTTGATGGAGATTTATTGTCATATTTTTGTACCTTTCGATCGCAATAGTAGAACTTTTATTGTTTTCGTGCATCTTGTAGACTCAATTTTGAGTTGAGTTTCGGGCGTTTATGGATTTTCATCTTAATTAGTGCTTGATTTTTAGTCATATCTTGGTGCTTTGAAGTTAGTCGACAGTAGCAAGTAGAGTCCCTCATTATTTGGTCTGCTTTTATTCTGCTTTTTAGTTTTTTGTTTGAAATTGTGTTGGATTTTTTCCACTTGTCGTCGTGTTTCGGCATTTTACTGTCGGTTATGTAATGGACTAAATCATAAGGCGTAATTTCGATTGATTGAGGGCGTGAAAGCCAAATTTCTAGACATAAGATCCTCGGAGACTCACACTGGGTCGAGTTCTCGTGGACTTTGATGGTAGCAATTTCATAAATTAATCATAACTTAAGTTGTCGTGGCTGCTGATTACAATCCTTCCTTTTGGGTGTTTATGAGTAGAATTTTCGCAGGTGGATCACGTTCCAAGTGTTTGGAACGGGCGAACCGTCGAGGTGAGTAAGAAGGAATATGCCTGGCCTTATGACCTTTGTTACCCTGTAAGGGCCTTCCCATAGAGAGGAGAGTTTGCTGACCTTACTAGGATGGGACACCGCTGTTTCTCGAAGAACAAGGTCATTGACCTCAAGGCTTCTAGGCTTCACCTTGGCATTGAAGTACTTTGGAATCTTTTCCTAGAATTTAGCGATCTTGAGATGTGTTGAATCCATGAGTTCCTCGACAAGGTCACAGTTCAGACGTAACCCTTCTGATGATTCCTCAGCATTGAAGTTTTGGAGACGGGCTGATCCCAAGCTAACCTCAATAGGGAGAACTGCTTCAGTTCCATAGGCCATTTTAAATGGAGTTTTCCCAGTGGAAGCCCTTGGGGTCGTGCGGTAGCTCTAAAGAACGTTTGGCAACTCGTCGACCCATAGCCTATCAGCCTCAGCCAATCTTTTTTTGATGCCTTGGAGAATTGTTTTATTGGTTATCTCTACTTGCCCGTTGCATTGGGGGTAGGCTACTGAAGCTTTGGAGTGTTGTATTTGGAGTTACTCAAAAGTCTTTTCTATTTCGCTTCCCACAAATTGAGTACACCGTTGTCTGTGATGACGATTCGAGGTACTCCGAAATGGAACACTATGTTTTCCATAAAAAAGTTGATTACTTCGATTTCCCTGATTCGTGCAAGGGCCTTAGCTTCGACCCATTTAGTGTGGTAGTCTATGGCTACAATGATGAATTTTTTATGTCCTGAGCTCTTTGGTAGCGGGCCTATGAGGTCCATTCCCCACATGTAGAAGGGACGGGGAAAAGTGATCGAAGACAAAGTAGTTGGAGGTCTGTGAGCTACTGAACTGAAGAGTTGGCATGACTTGCATTTTTTGGTGAAGTCCTCGTAATCTTTTCGCATTGAGGGCCAGTAGGAGCCGTATCGCATTATTTTGAGAGCGAGGTTTTTACCAGCTAAATGTTCCCCACAAATTCCTGTATGGACCTCGATCATGGCCAACTCGGCCTCATCCTTTCTGACGCATTTGAGCAATGGCTCGGTTAGAGATCTTCTGTAAAGCTGATTATTCTCGAGGCAGTAGTTTCTTTCTTTGAAAGCTATTTTCCTTTTGTCACCTTCACTCATTTCATGAAGAGTTCCAATGATGAATTGGATTAAGGGTTTTCTCCAGTCTTGCACAAAAGAAACACAGTTGACAAATTGGGGAGGCTCTGCTATCGACGGCGTCGAGAGAATTACGAAGTAAACTGGTGTAGTAAGAGATTTAGCATCAGAGGTGTCCAGTTTAAATAAGGCATCATCCCAATGGTTTATGGACCTGTCAATGTAGTTCAACACCCAAGATGATATTGGATTCAGCAGGTTTTTGACAATCTGTGCATAAGAGGCCATTCTTTCATTGATTATCTTGTACTCTCCCATGACTTGTTTAACCACGAGCTGGGAGTCGCAGAATATCTCGATGTCGCTGACCTCGAGGTGTTGGGCGAGCCTTAGCCCGGTAATTAGAGCTTCGTATTCTGCCTCATTATTAGTGGCTTTGAATTTGAATTTAACAGCCTGTTGGATCTTAAAACCTTCTGTACTTGTGAGAATGACGCCCGCGCCGCCGAAATTCGTCATTGAGGATCCGTCAGTGAAAAGGGTCCATGACTTTTTGGTTGTTTCTGTCCCCAGTTCTCCTTCTTCCCTAGATGCGAAGTTACATTCAATGACGAAGTCAGATAGAGTTTGTGATCTTGTAGATGTTCTTGGGACGAACTCTATGTTAAATTGGCTTAGTTCGACGGTCCATGCAGCCAACCTTCCTGTCATGTCGGGCCTGTGGAGTACTTTTCGAAGTGACTGGTTGGTCATTACACTGATCAACCTGCCTTGAAAGTAATGTCATAATTTTCTATCTGAGACTATGAGAGCAAAGATGAGCTTCTCAATATTTATATATCGAGTCTCCGCCTCCTTTAACATATGGCTGATGAAGTACACTGGGAGCTGCTCTGACCCTTTTTCTTTCACTAGCACCGAGGCAACGGTGGTATCTGACGCGGATAGGTAGATTTTGAGGGGCTCGCAGGGAGAAGCTTTTGTCAGTACCGGTGGGGAAGCTAGGAAGGCTTTGATGCCTTGCAGGCTTGCTTCGCATGCGTCGTCCCAAATGAATTTGCTTGATTGTGAGACCTTTTTGATAGTATCAAACATTGGCAAGCATCTCTTCGAAGATTGAGGGATAAAATGACGTAGAGCAGCTATCGAGCCTATGAGGCGTAGGAGATCTATTAACGACTTTGGAGCTGGTAATTCCTGAATTGCCTTAATTTGGACTAGATCCGCCTCGATGCCCCTATTGGTTAGGAGATAACCCAGAACTTGCCTCATGTTAAACCAAAGGAACATTTAGATGGGTTTAGACGCATCTTATGAGCCCTGACCCTTGTGAAAGTTTTTACGAGGTCTGCGATGTGGTCCGAAGACTTGACTGACTTTACAGTTATATCGTCGACGTAAACTTGCAAATTTCGCCCAATTTATGGGGAGAAGATAGTGTCCATGGTTTTCTGGAATGTTGCCCCTGCATTGTGGAGGCCGAAGGGCACGACTTTGTAAGTGGAAACACCTCTATGTGTTATAAATGCCGTATGGTCCTGGTCTTCTTTTGCTAGTTTAATTTGATTATAACCCACAAAAGCATCCATGAAGGATAACATTTCATGTTCCGCAGTCGAGTCTATGAGCTGATCGATGTTGGGAAGGGGGTAGAAATCTTTTGGGCAGGCTCTGTTGACGTTTGAGTAGTCAACGCACATTCGCCATTTTCCACTGCTCTTCTTCACTATGACGGCATTTGCGATCCATTTAGGAAATTGCACTTCTTCGATAAAACCTGCCTCGAGGAGCCTATCGATTTCGACATCAATAGCCCCTTGTTTTTCGGCAGAATAGACTCTTTTCTTTTGTTTTATTGGGCGAGATTCTGGAGAGATGTTAAGTCTATGAAGAGCTATTTCCTCGGGTATTGCTGGCATATCTTTTGGATCCCAAGCAAAGTTATCTGCGAAGTCACGAAGTGTTTGTATCATTTGCCGTTTTATATCTGGGTTTAGAGTGGCTCATATTTTAACTTTCTTATCCTCTGAGGAGTCACGGAGCTTGACATCTTCCAGCTCTTCATTGGGTTCACAGTTGCTTGGCTTAGGGACCTCGATTATTTCCCTTGGGTCCACTTTAACCACCTGGTGGACCTCGGTCGCTTTTTAGGGATGGAATTTCCCAAATAGCATTGACGCGAGGTCTTCTGGTCTCCACACACCTCACCAACTCCAAACTCGGTAGGGAACTTCATTTTCAAGTGGGCGATGAAGGTGATTGCTTTGAGAGGTCCTATAGTGGTTCTCCCTATTATTGCATTAAAACTTGAGATTGCATTGACAACATGATATTTGACCATACGCCAAACTTGGCAGGGTGGCGAACCGAAGAGAACCGGAAGATTGATGACGCCCACGAGTTTCACCTCATTTCCTGTGAAGCCATAAAGAGGAGTTCATTTGGCTGTGTCGATCTTTCTATCGCCCAAGTACATTCTTGAATTGGCGTTGTAGTACAGAATGTCTACTAAACTTCTGTTGTCCACCAGAATCTTTCTAACCGTATTTGTGCCAATTTTCGTTGTTATGACGAGAGCGTCTTGGTGGTCTTCAATAATTTCATCTGAAAAGGAGATTACAGGAGTTGGATTTCTTCGAGGCCTTTTGGTCTCGATTCTGCAAACGTCTCTGGCATATAGCTTTTTGGAATTGTTTGAGAACCCTCCTGCCGAGTGCCCCCTGAAATGACGTCGATTACCCTGTCTTGATCGTGGTATTGAGATCTGTAAGACTGGGTGCTTTCCACATAATGGGCTAATTGTCCATTACGTACCTTGTCTTCTATGAGATTTGTCAACTGAAAACACTGCTCAGTCTCGTGCCCCGTATCTTCGTGGAAGTCGCTATACTTGTTACTTGGCGGTCTATTAGGATTTATTGGCCTTGGAGGTCTATAAGAAGGATCTGTTTTAAGGATTGCCAAGATCGTGGCCTTATCCGTGTTTAAATTAACTGGCTCTGGATAATCCCTTGTTTTTGGAGCCTTTTGTCTGTCTTCCCGACCTTTTTAGCTTTCTATCGAACGACCCCGAGACCTTTGATAACCTCGAGGATTAGGGGAGTCATGAACCTTTTCTGACTGCCGCGAATTGCGATATTCTTTCCTCTCGTAATCTCTAGGTTTCCTTGGACTTCGATTGCGGTAAGTCCTCGGGGACCGGGAGTGTTGAATGCTTCCCACTGCTTTTTGGAGAGTTAACCTATGTTCATTGATCTTGATAGCTGCCTGCAAAGTCTTATGTTCCTTCTCAAAAAGTTCCTCTAATAGTTGGCTATGCCGCATTCGGTCGATGCCTGCGACGAGGTAATTGATAGCCAACGGGTCCGCGAGGTCCGTTATCTCAGCGATGTGCGCTCTGAAGCGAGTCAGGTAAGCTCTCAAGCTTTCATTTGATCTTTGGTAAACTGAGATGAGTGATGCTGTTATCTTCCCGCCTCGCTTGTTACTAGAGAAACGAGTCCTGAATTTGCTTTTTAAGATGGACCAGGAGTCGATTGATTGAGGTTGAAGGTTGTTGAATCAATTTAATGTTGTACCTTTCAAACAGGTAGAAAAGAATCGGCAACGAGCTATCTCCGAATGGCCGAAGAAGTCCATCCTATCATCAAACAAATTGATGAAGTCTGACGGGTCTGTAAATCCGTCAAAAGATTCTATGGGAGGCACTTTTAACTCTATTAATTTTTGCGTTTTCACTTTTAACTGAGTGGGGGCTTTCGGATGCTACTTCGATCCCTCCACTTTGCGTTCGGATGTAGTTCTTAATGAGGGATAAGTCATCTGCTAGTTTCACGAGCTCTGAGGTATGGCGGCATTTCGAACCCGTGATGTGACTTTCATCTTTTTCCGAGGTGTCACCAATTCCTGCACTTTCTTTTTTTCTTTTGGAGTAAAGCGACCCCGTCGATTCTTCGTACTCGGAGAGTGCAAGCTGCTTTGAAGGGAGCATGTAGAATCGTACTCATCATCCTTGTATTCCAAGGCTTTACAATCTTCTGAAACCTCGGAGAACTCATGATGTAAACATATTATTTCTTTTTTGCGCCTGATCTTCTCAGTAATCAACCTCCTCTCCTTTTCAAGTAACCTGAGCTCTGCATCCTCTTCGTTTTGAATTTCAACCTCCTTATCTTCACCTTCTTTTCTCTTATCTCGCTGCTTCTTATCTCGCTGCAAGCGCATATCACTCGACAGAACCTTTTTCCCATTAGACGCTTCAACCAGGGTTTTCTCACGGCCTTTCGGTCGTTTCTTCCGATCAATGGGATCTGATTGGGTTGGACTCTCTACTGAAATGGCATCTCCTTGCTCAAACAGCAGTGTTTGAGGTTGTAACAATGATTCTGCCTTTGTTCTAGATTTCTTTTGGATGATTTTTACTTCTCTGGTTCCTGGAGCTTGAACTTCAGGCATCTGCTCGTGATTTAGACGGTCTTCTTCCATGGAGATTAACATTTGAGATAGGTCCCCTCCTTCTAGCGCCACTGTTGAGCCACACTTTTAGTCCCTATTCTTAATATCCAACCCCTCTCTAAGTGGGAGGTAGCTTCCTATTTATAATACCTATTGATGGGCCTATTCTCTTATTGGGCCTGGTTCCCTTATTGGGCTTGGGCCCTAACAGAAAGGTTGTATTTATTGGAAGGAAGAAAATCACCACACTTCTCCCTATACCAAGTGACAATGGAGTAACATACAGCTGTAACCACTCTTGCACCTTACCTATTTCATAGTTTGAATTTGCAGTTTGAAGGACACCACTATAAGTACTAGCCCTGTCAAAACTAATGTTCTCGCACAGCTCTTTTCTGTTTAGAGAATCCTTATCCATTTCAGGGATATCTTGTCTCCACACTCTGTACTTGTAGACCTTCAATATTTGAATAACCTCAACATTCAAAACATGAACTTTAACATAGTTCGGTGTCCAATCAGGATTGTCAAGCTCAGCACCAAGGTAGACATTATTCATTACAGCCTCCGAAATTTTACACGCATCATTTGGCAAGTCGCATACCCCGGTTCCAGTTGGTTCTTCCTTTTTGGCATTCCAAAGAATATCCAAATCAATAATAAGAAACTGTCCACCAAATTTTTGCATTTTCTCATGTATGTGTCCAACCTTGTGGTTTCTATACTGTAGAATTCTTCAATAGCTCGCTCGAGTATGTGAATTCTCACCAGGTACATAGGCTCCGAACATATACCTCTCATACTTTCTTTGAACCAATCCCATTCATTAAATTTCAACTGAACTTCAAGTCTATAGGAAGCCATCCTTTTGGTAAGATACTGCATATCATTTCCCCATATAACCATTATAATAGAGACATTTATTTCTGTGCCCAAACTTCGGATTGCCTGCATAAGATATTTGACATTCTGATAGGCTATCGGAAAACCGGCAACAAGTTTTGGTCGGATAGTAACTGTAATAAATACCACCATTTTTAATGGTAAGCCAATTTGAGTGCTAAGAAGAATCTGCAAAACAAAAATCTGCCTTGCAATATCTAGTAACCCAGCCTGGCGTAAGAGCTGATCATGGATACAACAATCTTGTTCAAATTTTGATACTAAAGTGAGATCCTCAATTGCATTAACAGAGTTTATTTGTCCCTCATCCAGTAATCTTGCATGTATATTGACAATTGCATCATTTGGTGACGCATCATCCCTTTTTAACCAGCAGCCAAGCGTCAAGCAATATCCACTTTTATTGCTCATTGGAACTACGATTGTCACTGCATTCGATGACGTAAAATCAAACTCTGGCACCTTCTTGGAAATAGATGAAGTGCACTCAAATTTACAGCACCTTACGTGCATCTCAACCGATAATAATTAAATAAAGTTATGCAGTCCAAAATCAACAGCAATTACGAATCCTTGTTTCCCATCATTTATCCATAATTTTGCAAGCAATCCACCTCTTACTGTTTGACATATTCCTGCCATAATTTTAGTATACGATGCTAATTTCTTCGTTGGCATCTTCTTGAGGCTCTTTACCGCTTGACAAATAAGTCCCATTGTTGCGTCAGCCGTTATTAGTTCTGCAAATATAATAACATCCTTTAAACACATCCTTACAGATAAAGCCATGACAAATTTGATGGTTCCACCTTTATCAAGCACCTTTGAATTAATTTCTGATTTTCTACTTTTTGAAATAGCCTCAGCCTTATCATACTCATCCTCAAGTAACTTATAGGACATCAGCTCATCTAAACTCACACCCCACTAATTTCCTATGAAACTTATTGTCAAACAGTTCACGTCCTCTTCTATTATAAAATTCAATTACCAGCCCGAGCAGATTCAACTTCTTAGCAACCTTACTTTTAACAGGCCATTCATCAATTTTTGTTGCCCAGCGCACCTTCTCTTTATAAGGGTGAAACAACTCCAGTTTAGAACTTTTAATGTTACCAGACATCTTATTTTGATCATACCGAACTTTGTTCCTTTCCGTATATCTCCCTTTTGTACGATATTTACCATATTCATTCTCGTGAAGTTCAAAAATTGGAATCAATTTGTACCCGGTAAAATGATACACACAATCTCTATTCACAGATTTTTCACTGGACTCAACATCAAAAATAAGAGATCCAGTCTGAGGACTCACATCAAACACTTCAAGGACATATTTACCAGTTTCTAATACTTGAAATTGTTGCAAACCCTTATTATCATCATCACCTATTTTCTTAACTCTAAACAAATCATCTAAACCATCAACAATCGAGACAAAAGCAGACGTATTAGAACACTAATTTACCTTAGTTGAGGATATAGAATTTGACTCAGTATTATCTTTGTCGGTATTCTCTTTCATCGGCTTTGACATATCAGCCAAGAGCTTTCCTATATTCTCAAGTTTTTCTATCATTTGTTTGAGTTGGTCCTGCCCCTGCTCTCTTGCTTCAATTTCCACACCTCTTTCGCAAGCTTGAGCACTTAACTCAAACTCATCTTCCTGAACAATATCACAACCTTTTGTCACTTTATTCTCAATTAGCCTACGAATTTGACCTACTTTTTCATCCAATTGAAGGACCCTATCATTCAAGTGGTGTAAATATTAGGGTCTGAATGTAATTTATGATTATGAGATGATAATGTGGGTATAGTTGTTTATGTTTGTGAAGTGTGTAAAAGTATTGGTTTTGTTAAGTAGGGGTTTAGGTTTTGTAGCTGATGTTTTGGTATTAAATTTGAGGGCCTGTTCGATTTGTGATATAGTTGTGAAAAATAGACTCATTTTACATTTTATGAAAATAGAAAAATGAAGACAAGTTGTATTGTGATTTGGCGCCAAAAGCGGTTATGATTTTGTTATGAAGTAGTGGTTAGCAGAGTTGTATAAAACTGTGAAAGAAGATTGTGTTGAATAAGAATATACATATTTTCACATTCTCAATTCTCTTTCTCTCTCAATATCTCTATCTCTCTCAATATCTTTATCTCTCTCATTCTCTCCTTCTCTGTTAATCTCTATAAACAGGCTGAATATATGTATACTGCATCAATGGTATCAGAGCTTTCGATCCACCATTAGCAAATCTGGCGCCTCAAACGCGTAATTCGTCTTCAGTCAGTATGGACGAACAGATCAAAGATCAATTTCGCTCCATTAACGATCATTTTGCTTCGATTGACCATAGAATTTCTGAGAATGAATCGAAGTTTGACGGAAAATTAGAGGAAATCTTGAGGATGATGAGGAATCTTAAGGAATTAGGCACTGGTCCAAGCATAAATCGGACTGAATCATCTTCCAACTCTCACGGAGGTAACATCAAAACTCTTAGTTTTACACCTAAAGTTGAATTTCCACGATTTGATGGATCTGGAGCCAAGAGTTGGGTTAAGAAATGTGCAAAATATTTTTCATTGTGTAAGATTCCAGAAGATCAGTGAGTCAATTTAGCAAGTTTGTATATGTTTGATAAAGCTGAAATTTGGGTTTCCAATTACTTATCTGTTAGGAAACAAGTCGATTGGGGGAATTTGTGATTGACTTGAGTGCAAGATTCAGAGATGAAGTTGGTCATGATGTAGTAGAGCAATTTAATAAGCTGCAATAATTTACTTCTCTTGAAGCCTATATTGATGATTTTGAGAATTTGCGTTCATTATTGCTTCAAAGTAATCACACTCTTCCTGGATCATATGTTCTTGAGAGTTTTATTGGAGGGTTAAAGGGCACTGTGAAGCCTTTTATGAGAGCTTTTAAACCTACTTATGTAGCTGATGCAATTTTGTATGCAAGATTGCAGGAAGAATCTCTGAATAATGCTCAGAAATTATCTAAACCTAATAATTCTTCTTTCAATTCTAAACCACTCTTTTCAACTGTCAACAAAACACCTATTCTTCCTACACCACAGCTAAAGCCAGTTTCACAGGGGTTTAGTAAGGAAAACCAGAAGCCATTTAAGTTCATTCCAGCTGAGGTAAGGGCTGAGAAAATGGCCAAGGGACTTTGTTACTACTGTGATAAGAAGTATGAAAGGGGGCACAAGTGCCAATTTAAGGAGGCTCAACTTTTTGCTGTAGAAATACCTTGTGAAGAAGAAGAAAATTCCATAGAAGAAGAAGAATTTGATGAGACAAGACAAGAAGAGGCCCATAATGAACCCTGTATATTTGTTAATGCATTAATGGGGAGTCATAATTTTAATACCATGAGAGTGCAAGGTTGGGTACAGGGTAAACCTTTGCACATCTTGGTTGATTCTGACAGTACTCACAATTTTTTAGACATAGGGACTGCACATAAATTGGGATGTAAGAAAGAAGGTATTGGATTACAAGCTGTTACTGTGGCAGATGGGAATCACATCCCTTGTCAACATGTTGTTAAGAATTTGTGTTGGAAGCTTGGAGGGAGTAATTTCACTACAGACACAATGTTGATTGAACTAGGCAGCTGTGATATGGTCTTAGGGATACAGTGGCTGAGTACCCTAGGCAATATCAACTGGGATTTCAAGAAATTAGTTATGGAATTTGTATTTGATGATAAAGTAGTGAAACTGAAGGGTATTGCTTCTCAAAAGTTAAAGGTTCTTAAAGGACAACCATCACTAAAAATGCTGCAGAATAGCACTCAGTTGTGCTTACTACAATTAAAGACAAATGGATGAGTTTCAGTTGCAAGGCCAAACACAGCTAGCAGAAAAAGAGTTGTGGCAGTTAGATGGATCTCAAGAGACTCCAGTAGCTGATGATGTATCTTCAAAAATTCATGCTCAACTGGAAGGACTTAAGAAGCAATATAGAGATATTTTCAAAGAGCCTGAACAGTTACCACCAGCCAGAGGATTGTTTGATCACAGAATACCTTTAGAGGTGGGTGCAAATCCTGTCAACATTAGGCCTTACAGGTACCCTTTAAAGCAAAGAGACATTATAGAGAATATTATTGAAGAAATGTTGCAGAAGGGTATAATTCAGCAGAGTGCTTCTCCTTTTGCTTCTCATGTGGTATTAGTAGGAAAAAAAGATGGAAGTTGGAGGTTGTGTGTGGACTATAGGGAGATGAATAAGAAAACAGTGAAAGACAAATTTCCTATACCAGTAGTAGATGAGTTAATTGATGAACTCTCAGGGTCTAAGGTCTTCAAAAAAATAGACCTAAGGGCTGGATACCATCAGCTCAGAATGCATACTGAGGATGTGTTTAAAACAACATTCAAAACTCACAGTGGTCACTATGAGTTTCTTGTAATGCCTTTTGGGCTTACAAATGCTCCAGCATCTTTTCAGGGATGGATGAATGCAATTTTTAAGCGCTTTTTGAGAAAAAATGTGCTGGTATTTTTTGATGACATTCTCATCTACAGCAAGTCTTTAGAGGAACATTGGTGTCATTTGAAAGCAGTCTTTGATCTTATGAGACACCATTCATTATTTGCTAAAGAAAGCAAGTGTTGTTTTGTTATGGACAAGGTGGAGTATTTAGGCCATTTTATCTCAGGAAAGGGAGTAGAGACTGATACTAGAAAAATAAATTCAATTGTCAACTGGCCAGTTCCTGCTTCTGTTAAGGAACTGAGAAGTTTCCTTGGTATCACATGCTATTATAGGAAATTCATAAAAAATTATGCAGTCATCAGCAAGGCACTAACTGACCAATTAAAGAAGGAATGTTTTGCCTGGAATGATCAAGCACAAAATGCATTTCAAACATTGAAGATTGCCTTAAGCACTGCACCTATTCTTGTTTTGCCAGATTTTAACAAAGTTTCTGTAGTAGATACTGATGCTTCAAAAACAGGTATTGGTGCTGTTTTAATGCAAGATCATCATCCACTAGCTTTTATAAGCAAGTCTTTGGGTCCAAAAGGGCAAAAATTATCTGTGTATGAAAAAGAACAATTAGCAGTGGTATATGCAGTCCAGAAGTGGGAACAATATCTGATGGGAGGCCATTTTATTATCAAGACAGACCAGAAAAGTCTGAAATGGTTATTACAACAAAGAATTTCAACACCATTTCAAGTATTTTGGTTATCAAAATTGATGGGGTTTGATTATGAAATTCAGTACAAAGGAGGAAGTGAGAATGTGGCAGCTGATGCTTTATCTAGAGTTCAAGGTTCTGAGGTACTGTTGTTTGCCATCTCAGGAGTTGATTCTGATTTAGTTAAATTGCTTATTCAAATCTATAACCATGATTCACATCTGTTGGAAATTAAGGAGAAACTAGAGCAGGGTTAACAGGTGGATACATTTCTCTTACATAATGGTCTCATAAAAAAATCTGGGAAAATTGTAGTAGGGTCTGATACACTTTTGAGAGATAAGATAATATTGTGGCAACATGCTTCTCCTGAAGGAGGACATTCTGGTAGGGATCATACCATAAAGAGGGTGAAAGCTCTCTTCTACTGGCCAGGAATGTCTAGAGATATAAGACAGAAAGTGAGATTGTGTCAAATCTGTCAAGCTTCTAAATATGATGCTAGTCCATATCCAGGTTACTTACAGCCTTTACCAATCCCTCAAGAGGTCTGGATTGATATCTCTATGGATTTTATCACAGGCTTGCCAAAATCACAGGGCAATGAGGTAATATTTGTGGTAGTAGACAGGCTTAGTAAAAGTGCTCACTTTATGTCTTTAAGTCACCCTTTTACTGCTGTTCAAGTAGCACAATGCTATCTTGACAATGTGTTTAAGCTACATGGATGGCCAAGATCAATTGTGAGTGATAGAGACTCGATATTTGTGAGCCAGTTTTGGAAATCATTATTTGCTTTACATGGAACTGAATTGTTACTTTCTTCAGCATACCATCCTCAAACTGATGGCCAGACAGAGGTGGTTAACAGATGCTTAGAATCTTACTTAAGATGCATGTGTGGGGAATGCCCAAAGGACTGGTCCTTGTGGTTGCCTTTAGCTGAATGGTGGTTCAACACTCATTTTACTAATTCAATTGGAAAAACTCCTTATGAAGTGGTTTATAATCAACCGCCACCCTTGCATCTTCCTTATCTACCAGGACAATGTGCAGTAGATGTTGTGGATAGGAGTTTGCAACAAAGGGAAGATATGATTTCAACTCTTAAGCTTAATCTGCTTAAAGCTCAAAACAGGATGAAACAGCAAGCAGATAAGAGGAGGTCTGAAAGGAGGTTTGGTATTGGGGACTGGGCATGGTTAAAATTACAACCATATAGAAAAGGTTCTGTCCAGATGAGAAAAAATCAGAAACTGGCTTTCAAATATTATGGACCATTTCAAGTAATTGCTGTTGTGGGGAAAGTTGCTTACAAAATTCAATTGCCAGCCTCCTCTAAAATCCACAAGGTCTTTCATGTATCACAGTTGAAAGCTTATGAAGGTCCCATTCCAAGCACTGCCAATGTTCCAGCATGGTTTAATGAAGACAACAAAGCTGTACAGCCACTTGCTGTGTTGGACAAGAGAATTGCAATGCCCATGAGGCAACATGGGAAGTTGCAGAAACCTTTGTACAAAAGCACCCTGATTTTAAGGTGTTTCCCCGAGACTTGAGGACAAGTCTCTTTTCAAAGGGGGAAGATATGATATAGTTGTGAAAAATAGACTCATTTTACATTTTATGAAAATAGAAAAATGAAGACAAGTTGTATTGTGTTTTGGCGCCAAAAGCGGTTATGATTCTGTTATGAAGTAGTGGTTAACAGAGTTGTATAAAACTGTAAAAGAAGATTGTGTTGAATAAGAATATACATATTTTCACATTCTCAATTCTCTTTCGCTCTCAATATCTCTATCTCTCTCAATTCTCTCTCAATATCTCTATCTCTCTCAATGTCTCCTCTGTTAATCTCTATAAACAGGTTGAATATATGCATACTGCATCAATTTGATTTTTTATTTAATCTGAGGTTTGAATGGGTTTCGAGAATTTGGATTGATTAAAAAAGAATTTTTGTTCGGAGTTGAGCTAAATTACATTAATAAAGAACTTAGAGAGAAGTAAATAGGGGAAGAGAGAACTTGAGATGTAGACCTCGGAGAATTGATTCAGGTACGAATTGATGATTTGAGGTTGCGACAATGTTGCTAATACATATGCTTATGTTAGGGAGGATTAGTTAAACACGGAGAAGCGCCGGTGTTATGTGGACTTTGATCATGGCTTTACAAAACTACCAAAAATGGCGTATTTGTGGTGTTATTAGGGGTTCATGAGTTGTCATATATTATTAACCCTTTATGTTATTGCAATTTTTCTTTGATATTGTCTCTCTGATTGCAATTGTATACCATAGATATGTTCAAAATTCAGTTGGAGCAGCTACATTGCTTGATTAGTTTTCCAACATTGCATATACTACTACTGCTACTTATTCCCTATTCCTGACATCAACCATGTGCTTCATATATCAATTTTAATTTGGGTTAAATATCACTCATACTCAACTGAATGCCATGAATGCCATATATCAGTTTAATCATTAAACTTAACGAGATATCATTTGGATCACGAAAGTCATAATAAATATCAAATAGATACCTCAAAATATGTGCTCGAGAATTAAAATTTATTTTATGGAGTTCTAAACTTTTTCTTTAATCTTATTACAACGGAATGAAAATTTATAAATTCATAGTATTTTAGATGATTTTGTGAGATTTTTAAAATTTTATCTACTAATTATTTTTATTTAAATAAAGAAATTGACTACAAAATTAAAAATAAATAGTAGATAAATTTTTAAAAATCTTACTATATTATATAAAATACTAGAATTCATACATTTTCATTTGGTTGTAATAGGATTCAAGAAAAATATATAAAACTCCATAAAATAATTTTTAATTCTCAAAGACATATTTTGAGTTATATTTTCGATATTTATTATGACTTGAGTAATTCAAACGATACCCCGATAAGTTTGATAATTAAACTGATATATGACCTTTAGTTGAGTGACCACTTTGATATTTAACCCATTTTAATTTAAGTTGTACTGTGTTACCAATTATTTACTTTCTTCATTTTAGCTAACAATATGAACATCTTATGCAGGAGTCATATTCGACAATCTATCTGGCTTGCTCAATTTCAAGGCATTGCTCTACATTTCTATGTTTGCCACAACCATATATTCCACTAATCACTGCCTGGGCTGCCTCCCACTGCACTTCAGAACTTTCGTTTTCAAGCAGTTCGCACAAACAGCCAACAACTCCAGATAGAACAATTTCACCCTGTATACCATGTCATTAGATAGCTGCAAAATACCACTTATATGTATGAATAAGAACTTGTAACTTAATCCAGTGTATTCATCAGACTACCAATATAGTTCTTCGAGCAGCTAAATTTGATATTATCCGAGAACCTTCCATCTGAAACTTCTTTGATTCAAAAGACAACACTCTCCGAAGAGAATTCAGCAGGTCAAGCTTCGGCTCTGTGATTAAAGACTGAAACATGAATAGTTTATTAGGCATAATTCGGAGCATTCCATAAGCTAGCTTTCATCATAAAGATCAAAATATCAATGAATCTCACAAACTCTAAACTTTATAGTGATCATAAGAAGATTTAAACTATTAAGCATATTAGAACTCTGTTAAGTGTTACCCGGAGTCCGGACTGTTAGGTCACACTTTCACTGTAGAGGGGGTGAATACAGTGTTTATTACAATCAAATCAAACTTCAAGAACTTATGTAACAGAAAACAAACTTTATTTAAACAATAAACTCTGTTACAATCTGGAACTGTTATCTCTCAGTGATGAACAAAATATCACGAGAGCTTCTAGAGTTATAATAAATAATATTCTCGATAATGATAACACCTCTAGTGTAAACTCTATTTCTGTGTTTATATACTACACAGTTACAAGATATTCGCTAATTGATATGGAATATAATTCTGCTTCCTAAAATATATCAATCAGATATCTTCTATTCCAAGTATTCCATTCTTCACGGAATTCCTTCTTCATGCATATCTCTTCTTATGTTTATCTTGATCTTCTTAACTTTAATCAGCTACTGTCCTTATCTGATCGTCCTTCAGCACTTAAGTTCTGATATCTATCTCCTGATAACATAAGTACTGATATCCCTTAAGTTCTGACTTCCAGTACCTTAAGTTCTGACTTCCAGTATAAGTACTGATCAGTTAAGTACTGATTTGTTCTGTTCAAATAAGATCTGAAATCTAAACATAAAACATATTAGCCATGACATTATCAAATATATCTAACAATCTCCCCCAACTTGTAAATTAACAAAATATACAAGTTTAACAGATATTTGATGATGTCAAAAACATTAAGTACAAATGCATGAGAAATAGACAAGATAACTACAACTTACAGTCCTTAAAGTTTTTACCAATTCAACTTCTGATAACAACTTCAACCTGTATAAATATCAGAATTTAAGCAGTTGTAGATCTTCGACTTGGCTTCATCATTTTCCGATCTCTCTGATGTCAGAAGTTGTTCTGAGATAATTCTTCAACAAACATTTCTCAGCATATCTGAGTTCATCAATCATTCTCCGTTTGACATCTTTAAGCTCTGCAGTATCTTCACCAGTTTGAAATATTGCAGCTCTGAGATCATTAATCTTTGCTTTTCTCAACTCCCGATCTAGTCTTATGACATAAGCTTTGTTAGACTCTAGATTGAATTCAAGCCCCTTAATACCAAGATATGTTCTGATCTGTGCAGTATTAGGCTTCATATCAACAATATCACCATTGTGATTTCTGTACTTTGGAACATATCTGCTGTCAGACTTAACAGAATAAAGTCTTTTCTGTCTCTGAATCTGTTCCTTTAAGTAGTTTGCAGCAGTCTCTGTTATTCTGTCATCCACTTGAAGTAAGAATAATACATGCTCCAATTCTTCAAAATACTTCAATGGAATGGCATTTTGTCTTATATGATAAACCCTACCATCTGTCATGAAATACAACATGATGTATTCTTTCAAGTAGGTATGGTAAACCATCTGTACAGATTCTAGTTGATTCAATCTCTCAGGAGTTGCTCCAATACCTGGTTCACTCAAGGAAGTTGGATCATCAGTAGTGTTGTGTACTCTTCTTTCATCAGCACTTCCCAATCCAGTTTTATCTCTAGCTTCCTTTCCAGTAACTACTCTTGCTTCAAAACCACTTAAAGTAGTCTTCAAAGATTGAGTCTGTTTTGCTTTAGTGAATCCTGGTAGGAGTGTTTTAGATTTATCTTCTGATATCAAGTTAACTTGAGCACTGTCAGAGGTTACTTGCTTCTTCTGAATATCAGAACTTACAATTTCTTGACTCTGAACAACTTGAGCCATGTCAGAGGTTGTTTTAAGAATTTTTCTTGAAGTCAGAGCAAGATTATGTTTTCCATCAGTAATTTCTTCTTCCTCAGGAGGTACATAAGGCTTGATAGGTTCACCAACCTTTTCTTTACCCTTGGATCTTGGATCTATCTGTGGTTGTGATCTAGCCAAAGTTTCTTCAGTATGTATCCTCTCTTTGATCACAATGCCTTTAGGTTTTGGAAGTAACTTTTTACCAGAAGCTTCAGATTTAGATGTGACTTTCTCTGATTTAAGTCTGGCTTCTTCTTCCTTTAAACTTTCCAAGTCCATCCCTGGATTTTCTTGAAGAAATAACTGTCTTGACATTTCCTCATCAAGATCTAGAAGTTCATCAGAACTTATCCTTTTACCAGCAGCAGAACTTATTCTTTTCCCAGTATCAGAACTTGTTCTGTGACTAGCTTGTCTTGATGTAAATCTTCTACCTTGACTATGACCACTACCCATTCCAGAGTTTCCTTGGTCATCTTTTCCATCATCCTGTCCTTGCAGTGACTTGTTGGTTTTGCATTTGGACTTAATTACCTTCTCCCCCTTTTTGGCATCAGCAGGTAATAAAAGAGAGATAAGTAGTTCCACTGAGGTCTGGATTTCAGTAAGTTGCGATTGCTGAGAAGCTTGATTTGTCAGAATTTGATCAATCTGAGCTTGTTGCTTCTCTTGAGTTTTCTCAATATAAGCAACCCTGTCAATGGTAGGTTGAAAGAACTTTTTCTTATCAAGTTTCCAAACTTGTTCCTGTTTAATAAAGTTCTCCTGAATCTTGTGTAGCTCTGCATGAGTGTTGGAATGAAGACCTTGTAGATGTTTAGTACTCAATGCAGTGACTCTAAGCTGGGTTTTAAAATCATCAGAATTTAACATTTCATCAGCTTTAGTCAAGTGCTCAGCAAGATGTAAAGCATTTGGAACACATGAAACTGAGTTCCATTCCTTAGTCCACTCCTGTCCTGCAGGAGTTTCACTCCAAGGTACTGGTGCATCCCTGATAACAAACTCCTTTAGCAGTTCAGACTTAGGAAGAGTCAGTGGAGGAGTATGTCCTGAAGGACCTGCTGCATCAGCATCTACAGTTGTAGCAGCTTCACCAGTATCTCCAACATTTGCAGCATCAGAACTTAAAGAATCAGTATCTTCTGATAAGACAACTGTATGAGTAGCAATGGAGGCTTCAACATCCTCTAATTGCTGATCTGATACTAAGTTCTGATCAACAGCCATATCCTGATGCTCACCTAAAATCTGATCATCATCTTGATGCAGAGAAGGTGTTAGTGATAACTCAGGAGTTTGAACAGCATCAGTAACAGGTGTTGTGGAAGGATTATTTGCTGTTGGAGCTTCTAAGAAAAGTATTTCAGGCACAACCAAGTTCTGAATATCAATTTCAGCACTTGTGCCTGGATCAACAAGAGATAAAGAAGGTAAATTAGCCTTGTCAGATACAGGTTCCTGAAATGGAGTTGATGGAGAAGAAGTGACTGGAGCAAATTCCTTGTCTTGTGAGATCAGAGATTCCTGATCCCCTTCCTTAGCTGCTTCCTCCTCATCATCTGAAACTGGCCTCTGTGCCCTCTGTTTCTTGTACTTCCTTGTTGATTTGGATTCCTTGGGAGTTGCAGGAACAGTCATACGTCTAAGCCTCTTGAGAAGCCTAGAACCCCCAATTGCAGAATCCTTCTGAGAAGTTGCCTTCTCAGCTTCATAAATCATAGGTTCTGAAGAAGGAACCTGATCTTCAGAATCTGTTTCATCTCTCAAAGTAATCCTCCTCTTCTTCTGAGATGTTTGAGGAACAGTCTTTGTTCTCTTTGGCTTAGAGGATGTAGGCTTCACAGTAGGTGCTGAAGAAGAAGGTTGAGCAGTCTGTGAAGTGGAGAGATATGATTTGAGATAAGTTCTGAGGGTAGGTTGAGTAGAATGAGAGGTAGGGACTGAGGTTGATGGATTTTGGTTATGGTGAGTTGGTTGAACATTTGAGTAAACAGATTTGTAAGTAGCTGGATCAGCATTTACCAGAATCTGTTTCACAGACTGAGGAATCTGTAATTGTCTCACCATTGATTTCTTTGTGTCAGCATTTATCAGGTCGTTAAAGTACCTTTTTGCAACCTTAAAAGGTGGGGTTTGAGTGCTGACTAACTGGGGTTCAGCAGTACAATACGTATAAATAAGTTGACAGAATCTAGCAAAATAAACAACATCTCGATCTTCTGTCATCCTATCCCCAATAAAACCAATTATTCCAGTTGCAAAATCAAAATGAGTTTGATGGATAATAGCATACCCGATGTGCTGACTCAGAATTGGGATAGCATCATAATTAGAACATTTGTTCCCAAAAGCCTTGGTGATGCAATCGAAGAAGAAACTCCATTCTCTTCTGATATGAGCCCGTTTCAACTGTCCAAGTTTCGTCAGACTCTGTTCATATCCCAAATCAGTCATTAACCCCCGAAGTTCTGATTCCTCTGGTATAGAGAAGGTACAATCTTCTGGAAGATGTAATGCTCTTCGTACTGTACCAGGAGTGACTACATAGGAAGAATCACCCACTTGGAAGATAATACTGGGAGTTCCTCGTTTACCACCATCATCAAAAATTCCAGTCCTCCAGAACCGCAGAACTTGTTGACTTGAAAATAATTCAGGCTGAGTTAAGGCGTACCCAACCTCACTATGTGCAAGAAGATCTTGCACAAAATGCAATTCAGATGGAGCGTCAGCATGATCAAGAATTGCAGCATAGTTGTTTGGAACAAACTTTGCTCCATCAATGATTAAATCCTTTGGTGCCATGTGAAAAATATTGAAATTCAAGTATGCCTGTTAGGTGTTTGAGATAATATCTGTATGAAAACAACGGAAATAGTAAAGTGAAGGAGAGTAAAAGTAAGAAGAGAGATAGAAGATGAAGAAATTAAAAAGATTAAAGAAATCTTCTCTCTGCTGTACTTATACAAAAGAAATATTACCGTTGGACACCTGTCAGACATGCAGTAATAACGGATAGTTACTGGGCTCGAGAAAACAGTAATCAATACTTACCCATTTGCCGAGTTTCAAGGAAAAACTGTTCCATTTATCAATGGAAACAATTCAAATTTTAACCCGTTATCACTGATTGGTTATTTTGCACTGCAACATTAATATTCTGAAAATGAATCATGTTAAAAATGACCGAGATAATTTCGATGAATAAGTGCTGACAAAGAATCAGAACTTAAATCAGAACTTAAGACAAAATTTAAATGGTCATCAGAATATCAAGCAGGATTTATCAACACAAGATAAAATAACTCAGAGACAAAATCTTGAAGTAAAAACAGTTTTCATTAATATATCAAGTCAATACATAAATGAAATAGAAATTACATCAATACAAGATTTTCCCTAAGCTTCTAATCCTAACGTCAACAGCTTTAGTCCTAGCTAAGAAGCCTGACAAAGCTGAGGATGAAGAAGAACAGGAAGAAGACGAGATTAAGTCATCTTCCTCTTCCTATCTTCGACAAACAAGATGGCGAGTCGTATGATTCGCTCTTGCTGACGGATACGACGAAGGTGAAGGTCTCTTCGAACGGCCACCAGATCACGTTTGATAACCTCTGGAAATTGAATCCAGAGATTGTGAGGGATGTTGGTGATAGGGTAGGGAGTTGGAATTCCATTCAAAAAGACATGCACAGTCTCATCACCGTAATTGTAGAACCAGCCAAATTCAGCCATTTGTGATAGTAAATGAAAAACAAGACTGAATTTGTGATACAAGTGTGATGAAAAGACTAATGTGAAGTGGCTGTGTATATAGGCAAGAGAATGCAAGGAGACGCGAAGATATTGAATGCAGACAGGTAGAATTAAATCTACCTCGTCTCCCTAGACTTTGAAAAAGAATAACAGTCATTGGAAAAGGAATGTGCACATGGAACAAGAGTGAACTGTTCAAGGACGAGTGCCATTATGTTTTAACCATAGACTATTAATCTTCCACTTCAACATTTCGAAATTAATCTGAGACTGTTACCAAATTTTACTCACAGATAAGTTAAGTAAAGGGTTAGACTGAAAAATCAGAACTTAGACCTATACCAGAACTTAACAGTCATCAGAACATAATGTCTTAACTCGAACAAGGAATATCTATCTTAGTAAATACTCATACAAGTTCTTAGTTATTAACGTCAGAAATTAATCATCAGAACGTGTAACTAGAACTTGTCCTCAGAATTTGTGCAGAAGTGACACAATGACTGTTTATCTAAAATAACATAGACCACCACAGAAATTTCATCATTCATATGGAGTGATGTGTGTGTGCATTAAGCTAAATAACAGACAAAGAGTAAAGTCTGATCTACTTCAGTACATCTTAGAAATAAGTCATAATTAAAATTTTGCTAAAGATCTGTCATTATCCTGAAACCTACTGATAAATGAGTTCATGCATGAGTTCACCTCTACTGTTTTTGTGCTGATTTTATGCATCTTTTGAAATTCTATTTTACAGAGGCTTCTCAGTGTAAGTGAGTCACGACTGTTTATTAGAATTTATGCTATTATCAGAGTATTTCTCCAGTAATCATAGAGTGTGAAAAGTCACCAAGAAAATATTTTGTTTTTCTAATGCATATTTACTTAATACCAGCAATGCACTTGGGTCGTCCCTTTCACATTTTTACTCTAGATCTCAAAGGAGTACCTGATATTATTCTTTGATTATTGTTCTTTTTCTTTTGATAAGTGAGGTTTATCAGCACTTAGTACATTCAGCAGTTTTACTAGAATCAGAACTTAAACAGATGAGTAGCATTATTCTAATTTGTGACTTAGTAATAAGATATACAAAGTAAACTTAACTAAGCTCAGTTATCAGAATTTGCTTGTGTCATAAGATTTCCACAGAAATACTACTTCTTTCATGGGATCATTTGTTTATTGAAGACTAGTAGGTCAGTATCTAGCACAGTTATCCTCATAGGATAGAAGAGTTACTGAAACAGACATATCACTTATCAGAGTTTAGACACATATATCAGACAACAGTCAGTACTTGAAGACATTTATCAATTAATGCACAGAATATACAAAGAGATTAATTCTGTAAATACTGATCATAAAGTCTGATAACATAGAACAAGTTTAAGCAGATTTAGAGAAAGAACCTGAAATCATTCCAAGTTCATTTACCAATTTTGAAAAGGTAGCTTCACACAGTGGTTTTGTGAAGATATCTGCTACTTGTTGATCTGTGGGAACAAAATGCAATTCCACTGTACCTTCATCCACATGTTCCCTGATGAAATGGTACCTGATGCTGATGTGCTTTGTCATAGAGTGTTGAACTGGATTACCTGTCATAGCAATAGCACTTTGATTATCACAGTAAATAGGGATTTTGAAATATGTTAACCCATAATCCAGTAACTGATTCTTCATCCAGAGAATCTGTGCACAGCAGCTTCCTGCAGCAATATACTCTGCTTCTGCAGTTGATGTGGAAATTGACTTTTGTTTCTTGCTATACCAAGAAACCAATCTGCCTCCAAGAAATTGGCAGTTCCACTTGTGCTTTTCCTGTCAATTTTGCAACCTGCAAAATCTGCATCTGAGTAACCTATTAATTTAAAATCTGATTCTCTAGGATACCATAATCCTAGATCAGCTGTTCCTTTAAGATACTTAAAGATTCTTTTTACAGCTGTTAAGTGAGGTTCTCTTGGATCTGCTTGAAATCTTGCACAAAGACAGGTAGCAAACATGATATCTGGTCTACTAGCAGTTAGATAGAGAAGTGAGCCAATCATACCTCTGTAATCAGTAATATCTACTGAATTACCAGTATCCTTATCCAGTTTTGTTGCAGTGGCCATGGGAGTGGATGCACTTGAACAGTCTTGCATTCCAAATTTTTTCAGCAAGTTTCTGGTGTACTTAGATTGACAAATAAAAGTTCCTTCTTCACTCTGCTTGACTTGAAGGCCCAGAAAATAACTAAGTTCTCCCATCATACTCATCTGATATCTTGACTGCATTAGATTGGCAAACTTTTTGCAAAGTTTGTCATTTGGAGACCCAAAAATGATATCATCAACATAAATCTGGATCAAAAGTAAGTCCTTGCCATGGTTGAGATAGAACAATGTTTTGTCAATAGTTCCTCTGTTGAATCCACTTTCCAGAAGAAACTGAGCTAAAGTCTCATACCATGCTCTAGGAGCTTGCTTAAGTCCATAAAGTGCTTTATCAAGCCTGTAGACATAATCTGGATGTTTGGAATCTACAAAGCCTGGAGGTTGTTCAACATATACTTCCTCTTCCAATTCTCCATTGAGAAAAGCACTTTTCACATCCATTTGAAAGACAGTAAACTTTTTGTGAGCAGCATAAGCCATGAATATCCTTATGGCTTCTAACCTAGCAACTGGAGCAAATGTTTCATCATAGTCAATTCCCTCCTGTTGAGAATATCCTTTTGCAACCAGCCTTGCCTTGTTCCTTACAATTATGCCATCACTGTCAGTTTTGTTTCTGAATACCCACTTTGTACCAACAACCGATCTATTCTTGGGTCTTGGCACTAAGGTCCAGACTTTGTTTCTTTCAAATTCATTCAACTCTTCCTGCATTGCTTGCACCCAATCAGCATCTTGAAGAGCTTCTTCCACTTTCTTTGGCTCAGACTGAGAGAGAAAAGAATTGTAAAGACATTCATTCGAAGTACCTGTTCTAGTTCTGACACCTGCCTCAGGATTTCCAATTATTAAATCAGGTGTATGTGATTTTGTCCACTTCCTTGCAGATGGAAGATTTTCTCTAGAACTGGATGCTCCCCCATAATTCATGCTGTCTTCGATTTCATTTTCTGATGCTCCCCCTGAAACTATGCTCTCTGAGTTGGATCCTTCAGTATTTAGATTTTCAGCACTGTCAGTACTTGGCTTATCAGAACTTGACGAATCAGAATTTGACGAGCCAGATGTATGTTCTGATGCTTCTTGAGATGTGATAAAATCTTGAGTATGCTCCCCCTGCAATGGTGCATCTTCCTTTGACGTAGTCACCACAGTTTCAATAACATCAGAGTTTAATCCATCAGAATTTACAGTATCAGGACTTAGACTGTCAGGACTTGAGGTATCAGAATATGAATCTTCATTTTCAAATCTCAGCTTATCATGATCAATGCAATCTTCAAGTCCAGTGATCTTCTTGTCATCAAAAGAGACATTGATAGATTCCATGACCACTTTTGTTCTCAAATTATAGACTCTGAAGGCTTTTGTAGAAAGTGGATATCCTACAAAGATTCCCTCATCAGCTTTTAGATCAAACTTGGATAGCTGTTCAGGATGAGTCTTGAGAACAAAACACTTACATCCAAATACATGAAAGTATTTGAGATTTGGCTTCTTGTTCTTCACCATCTCATATGGTGTTTTTCCATGCTTGTTAATGAGTGTTGCATTTTGAGTAAAACAAGCAGTCTGCACAGCTTCAGCCCAGAAATAGGTTGGAAGCTTTGCTTCTTCAAGCATTGTTCGTGCAGCTTCAATTAGAGTTCTATTCTTCCTTTCAACAACTCCATTTTGCTGTGGAGTTCCAGGAGCAGAAAATTCCTGCTTTATTCCATGATTTTTGCAGAACTCTTCCATTATCAGATTCTTGAATTCAGTGCCATTATCACTCCTCAAAATTTTCACAGAATCTTTGATCAATTTATCCAGATGTTTGACATGATCAATCAGGATAGATGCAGTTTCACTTTTTGTGTGCAAGAAATACACCCATGTGTATCTGGTGAACTCATCTACTATGACCAACGCATATTTCTTCTTTGCAATAGACATGACATTCACTGGACCAAATAGATCAACATGAAGTAGATAGTAAGGCTCAAGAATTGATGATTCAGTCTTGCTCTTGAACGAAGATTTTCTTTGTTTAGCCTTCTGACATGAGTCACAAAGACCATCAGGAACAAACACTGATTTTGGCAGTCCTCTCACAAGATCTTTCTTGATCAGTTCATTTATCTTGTTGAAGTTTAAATGAGAGAGTTTCTTGTGCCAATTCCAGCTTTCTTCAGTTGAGGCTCTACTCACTAAACAGATTGCAGAACCATCAGAACTTGTTGAAAGCTTAGCTTCATAAATGTTACCACGCCTGAATCCCTTCAGAACAATTTTTCCTTTAGATTTACTAACTATTTCACAATGTTCTGCAAAGAAATCAACATGATAACCTCTGTCACAGATTTGACTTATACTCAGTAAGTTGTGTTTAAGTCCTGAGACCAGAGCTACATCTTTAATAATGACATTCCCAAGATTGATATTGCCATATCCCAAAGTTTTTCCAATGTTGCCATCTCCATAAGAAACACTTGGGCCAGCTTTCTCCACAAAGTCTGATAGCAGGGCCTTATTTCCAGTCATATGTCCTGAACATCCACTGTCCAGAACTAGAATATTTTTCCTGTTGCCCTGCAATCAAAAAGACCACTAATTAGTTTTAAGGACCCAGACTTGCTTGGATCCTTTGGCCCTTTTAGGTTTGTTAACATTTGCAGCGGATTTAACATCAGATTTTATGTTAACAGTTTTCTTATCAGACCTTATACTAGAAGGAACAACAGAAACTTTCTTTAAAGAAGGTTTTATTTGATAATAATCATAGTACAAACTATGATATTCCTTACAAGTATAAATGGAATGCCATAAACTACCACAATGAAAACAAGGATTTTGTGGTTTGTATCTAACAGACTGACTCTTAACTCCTGACTTTGTAGATAAGGAGTTAATATTCTTATTCTTCCTGCAAAAAGAAGCCAGATGGTTAGAACTTCCACAGTTATGACATGCTTTCCTAGGAGCATCAGGAACAGATTTATAGTTATTGCTTTTATTCACACCTTCCTTTCCATTCCTGTTTTTCCTAGGTGATTTTACCTTGTTTGCATCCTTAACATCTTTCAGCTTATGCTTAAGCTGCTTCTTCGTCATTAAGCCTATGTTAACTTCAGCTGTCTTTTCCTGTTTTAGTTTGTCAGAAGCTAATTCCTTTTTAACTTCTGATTTCTCATTTTCGGATTTTTCAGTTACAAACTTAACAGGTTTTAACTTCGGCTTTTGCTTATCAACAGGCTTAATTTCTACAGTTCCTTTTTCATTTACTCCATAGCCTAAACCCTCTTTCCAGTTTCCACTGCTTAGCAAATTTTGAGTTGTTTTGCCAGAGTTAGTCCAAGTTCTGATAATCTCTCTCTCCTTTTCTAACTCAGTTTTTAGAGATTCATTCATTTTTAGCACTTCATCCCTAATATAAAAAGCATTATCTCTATCCTGCTGAGTTTGATGAAACATGACTAACTCTTTTTCTAAGAAATCATTTCTTTTCTTAAAAGCAAGATTTTCAGAAGTTAATCTTTCACATGTTAAAGTTTGATCTCTATAACTAACAAACATGGTTTTAAGATATCTTCTCAACTCATCAATATCATCAGTATGAAAAGCATAAGTAGTCTGAGGTACCTTTGTTTCAGCAGCTTCAGAACTGCTCTCAGAACTTGATTTATCAGCATTTGCCATCAATGCATAGTTCTCCTCACTTTCAGAGTCTGAGGTGTCTGTCCAGCTTTTCTGCTTTGTGACAAGAGCTTTGCCTTTGTCATTCTTGGTCTTCTTGCAATCAGGAGATATGTGGCCTTTCTCACCACAATTATAACATTTAACATTAGCGTAATCTCCTCTGTCAGACTTTCCTCCTTTTCCTTCAGATCTTCTGAAATTCTTCTTATCAGAACTTATGCCTTTCCTGGAAAACATCTTTCCCTTCCTGAACTTCCTGTATGCAATCTTTGTGATTCCTTTCACCATAAGAGCACACAGCTTCATCATCTCCTCATCAGCATCAGTTTCAGGCAAGCTTTCAGAATCTGAGTCATCATCACTCTCAGAACTTGATGACTCAGTATCAGATTTTATGATAAGAGCTTTACCCATATCTTTCTTTGAGGAAGGTGGTTTGGGGGATTCCTCTTCAACCTTGAGAGCAACTGTCCTTGACTTTCCTCCTTTTCTCTTGCTTCTTTGTTCCATCTCAAGTTCATGGGTCTTGAGCATTCCATAGATTTCATCAAGAGTTGTTTCATCAAGATTGTAGTTGTCTCTTATTGTTGTTGCCTTCAAATCCCAACATTCAGGAAGAGCTAACAGGAATTTGAGGTTTTTATCTTCAAAATCATACTCCTTATTTACTAATGACAAGTCATTCAGGAGTTTGACAAATCTATCATATACATCAGTCAATGACTCATTAGTCCTAGAGTCAAAGTGTTCATACTCTTGAGTGAGTATTGTCTTCCTGTTCTTCTTAACTGTTTCAGTTCCTTGACACCTTGTCTCCAGTGCATCCCATATCTCCTTAGCAGTCTTGCAGTTGATTACCCTGTTTGACATTACATTATCAATGGCACTATGCAATAAGTGACGTACCTTGGCATCCTTAGCAATAGATGCTATATCTTCAGCAGTGTAATCAGTCTTTTCCTTTGGTACGGTCATTGCTGCTTCACCTGCAACTACAACAGCGAGCTTGGTAGGTTTGTGAGGCCCTTCCCTGATTCTATCAAGGTATTCTGGATCTGTTGCTTCCAGAAACATGGTCATCCTTACCTTCCATATGGGATATTCAGATGGTCTCAATATGGGAACTCTGATAGTCTCATATCGACTCTGAGTTGATATCTTTGATGATTCCTCAGTTTTGGTAGGCTTAGTTGGAGTTTCTGTGTCAGACATGATTGTGTTTGGATCTTTAACTGTATGTGTGTTAACAGATAGCTCTGATACCACTTGTTAGGTCACACTTTCACTGTAGAGGGGGTGAATACAGTGTTTATTACAATCAAATCAAACTTCAAGAACTTATGTAACAGAAAACAAACTTTATTTAAACAATAAACTCTGTTACAATCTGGAACTGTTATCTCTCAGTGATGAACAAAATATCACGAGAGCTTTTAGAGTTATAATAAATAATATTCTCGATAATGATAACACCTCTAGTGTAAACTCTATTTCTGTGTTTATATACTACACAGTTACAAGATATTCGCTAATTGATATGGAATATAATTCTGCTTCCTAAAATATATCAATCAGATATCTTCTATTCCAAGTATTCCATTCTTCACGGAATTCCTTCTTCATGCATATCTCTTCTTATGTTTATCTTGATCTTCTTAACTTTAATCAGCTACTGTCCTTATCTGATCGTCCTTCAGCACTTAAGTTCTGATATCTATCTCCTGATAACATAAGTACTGATATCCCTTAAGTTCTGACTTCCAGTACCTTAAGTTCTGACTTCCAGTATAAGTACTGATCAGTTAAGTACTGATTTGTTATGTTCAAATAAGATCTGAAATCTAAACATAAAACATATTAGCCATGACATTATCAAATATATCTAACACGGACTCTTCAATTTTTCCCCGATACCGTGTCGGCCGACATGGCTTGCGTGTGTGTATGGGATCCAAGTCGGGTTCTCATGTAAAAAACTGGACACTTTTTAAAATGATTCATGTTATGTTGATAGATGACTATATATGCCATCCTTTTAATCTATGCTATAAATTTGACATAAAAATTACTTTAATGTGTTATATTGATAGAAGACGCTAACTTAAAAAATGGTAACATGAATAAAAAAATACGGATACTTCCAATATTTTAAGATTATATGCCAAATCCCCACACTTGTGTTCAATTTTGGATCCATACCCGCTAATCTAAAATTTTCAAAACCAAAAATCTGGCCCTTGAATCTGTACCCGTGTCTGACGCCCATACCCTAAGTCCAGTAACATAGTTTCCCAACATAAGCTTTCACAAAAAAAGCTTAATCTAATCTAAACACTAGAACAAGTTTTGCACAAACATAAGAATAGTGCAATAAGTATGTTTATATTTAAAAGGTAGTGGTCGTGCGTGCTTTAATATAAATAGTGCGTGCTTTAATATAAATATTTTGCATAAAATGTTCATTGCCCAAACATACCTCAATCTCTTGCAAACTTCCCCATTTTATAAAATTTCCAATTACTCCAAGAGCAGAACTAATAATCATCACTTTCTTGCTTCCATATTCAAGAGATGTGGAATGCAGACCCCGAAGACACTCATTACTGAAACCAACAAACATAAATGCTCTAACAAAATGTTAAGTCAGCTAGTAAACATTTTAACAGACCATTACACTTACCGGATGAGGTCAATAAGCCTTTTAATTATCTTGTTCCAAGTCTCTGTTACAGGTGTCACGCTCCATCCATAAGAAAGATGTAAGAGTGTGTAGCACGCAAATACATAGATATCCTCATCTTCGGTAACAATAAACTGGTATTCCAAAATAGTAAGGACTGTCTCTAACTGCCAATAATTTAAAGTTGATTTGAAATGAACGGTTTTGTAAAAACTAGCTAGCTCCTTTGGAAAAACATATGAACACACACACACATATCTATATATAAAGCACCTTATTAGAAGGCAAATCATCAGAAGAAACACGATATCCGCGACAAACTGCCGTCAAAAACTTGGATAGGCAATATTTATCCGGCAACGGGTTGCCAAAGGCTTTGCATACAGCTTGGAAAGCATTATCATCAACAATAAACTTTACAAGACCAGGATACATATAAACTAAACGTGTCAACGCACTCACAGCCTGCACAATAAGATAGAAACTTTAGTTACACATGCATTACCAGTACATTTTAAGTGACTGATTAACTGACTAAAGGTTACCGCATAAAATAATCTTCCAGTGTGCACTGACACAAGCTTCCCAAGGAGTGGAAAAACCTTTTCTTTCATTACTTCAGCACAAATGTCGAAATGTGCACGCGACAGAATAAGAACAACAGCACACTGCAATAAAAGTGCACAATGATTCTGTAAACATGTCCTTGATATATAAAAGAAAGTACACAATACATCAAGAGCAAACCTGAATATCTAAACTGTATGCATCTGATTCGACAAGCTTAACAAGGTACGAAACAACATGCTCTCTCAAACAAAAAGAAAATCTTGGGTCTGTTGGTCAAAATTTTGTCAGGTACAAATTTAGAATTGTAAGAATTAGTAACTAAAAAGAACATAAGTGTTAAAAATCTTATAACTCCCACAACAATCTCTTCTAATCGAAGAATTGCGAATGTCAGCGACATAGAATTAACAGACACACTCTGCTCCAACTCTGCAAACTTCTGGACCTCATCATAATGTTTCCTAAAAGTAGACTTCTGGATTTCATAGTAAGAAAAGATGCAAAACATTAAGATAGCCTATGACACAACAAATTCTCGATTCAAAAAACAAAACATCGTAACAAATTTGAAAGAAAAATTTCCCTCGAGAGAGGAAACAATCAATACACTACAAGTATCTAACTCGAGTTGTAGCCATTTAGCAAAATCTATTGATAAGAATCAAGAGGTAAAACATATTAAACAAGCAAACATTCAAAAGAGAAATACTACAATTTTGGTCATATAAAATTCGTATTATAAACTTTAACTTCATTAAATGAAGTTCAAAATTAAATCCGAGCTATTTTTCAAGAGTTGAAGTGGTCAAATAAATTAATGTTACAAGTGATTTGATATTCAAATCAAGTCAAATAACAGCCCCGGTTTATAGGAACTAGTTTTTTAGTCATTTTCAATATATTCTAAGATAGCTTCGGAATTTCTCTCTAGTTTAGTTCACAAGCTTTGTATAAACCGAGGTCATGTGATAATAATAATAATATTCCTAGTTTTCTCAATTTTCTAGCTTATCCAGCATGTTTAACATGTGCTTAAACCAACAAATACCAAAACAAACACATGACAAATATAAAACAGTAAAATTGTGCCCATGGACATAGATATGCTAACCAATCTCGCGATCCAATGGCCAATGTGAAACATCTCAGAGGTAACCATAGGAGAAAGAAGCACATCCAGAAAATACGATTCATTTATAAAATAATCGGCTTTGCGATATCTTGAAATCGCCTTTTCATCACGGATGCAACCTTTGCCACTATAATGTGAGCCACTGGGTGACATATTAGTGTTGCAATCTTTGTCAGAATGTTGTGGGCCACTGGGCGACATATCAGAAGTCCTAAAATACAAAAAGAAATGTGAAGTACATGAATTGTCTATCAATAAACATTTTATAGACTAAACTAACAAGCCAACGCTTTTTGTTCAGTATTCTGCCAATTATTTAATGTTAACATAATATTGATTAAGTTTGTGAGAAAAAAAGAGGAAAATATAAGTAAACGCATAATATTAGTAAACTTGATTGCTTCTTTGACCAAGAACACTAGATTTGAGATAAGTATGCATTATTTTGTTATATTACCAAACTACTTCACAATTCTGGGTTACATCTATACTATGATAAATTAATCACCAGCACTTGTATATGAAAACCCAAATTCGGGGAATTATAAAACATAATACATGTTTTATACTATGATAAATTAATCACCAGCACTTGTATATTTTTCGTTTTCTGTAATTCTCAATAGTGCACTTGTCAGCCATTGCCTTGTCCGCTAATCTTTTACAGGTCAGATCCGTGAGATTCTTGAGCCTAAGGGTGTATGCTGCCTGGGAAAGATTAAAAGTTATAAAATCATGGGAATATAAATACTCCCTCCGTCCCAATTTATTTGTCTTATTTGTTAAATTGACTGAATTTTGACCAAAAAATTCACATAGTATATTATCAAAAATATTTATAAAAATTATATCATTAAAAAGCATGTTTAATCTACTTTAATACATATTTTTTAGTTTTTTATAATAATGAAAAAACAAATTTTTATTTACGGTTTGACAACAAGACAGATAAATTGGGATGGCCAAAAATACTTTTTTTTTAGAAGTTGTAACAAGAATACCACTTTTTGGAGTTTATGGCCAAAAATACCCTTCTAATACGCATTTATTATAAATGGGTAATCTATTACGCATCTGAAAAATGGGTATTACATATAAAAAAAAAAAGAACATGTGATACGCATGTCACAAATGCGTATCACCAGAATCAAATGGGTGATACGCATTTTGTGAATGCGTATCTTATTTTTTTTATTTTTTTTCAACTTTTTTTAATACGAATTACCCATTTTTAAAATGCGTATTAGTAATACCCAACTGAAAAATGCGTATTAGACGGGTATTTTTGGCCAAAATTTTAAAAAAATGTATTTTTGTCACAAATTCTAAAAAAAGAGGTATTTTTGTCATTTTTCAAACAATACAGATAAATTGGAACGGGGAATAGACAGGTGAAGCCTAATGCCACCAAATGTGTGAATCCATAATAATATGAATAAGGAACCTGAATAAGGAACCTGAATAAGATTCAAAATAGAGAAGGGTTGAAGCTGTAGAAACTCGGCTTCGAAATCAAATTTTTCAACGGATGGAAAAAGAAGATCACACAAATATCTGAAAACGAGTTCCAAACTCTCTTTAGTAACACCATCCGAAACATCAAACACTGGTCTCTTTTTGTTCTTGTGTTTCAATTTCTTAAGACGTGACCTAATTAAGGGAATCTGTGAAGCCACATCCGCTCGAACCTTGTATTTCTGATTATCAATAACAGACCGCAACACAACCATCTCTTGTTTTTCATTGATCATCATCGCCTCTAGTTTTTCTTCGGCTTTTTCGATGTTCATCGGCTCTTTATTTTCTTCAGATGATAATTCCATTTTAGTTTTAGTCCAGAATTTTGGGGACGGGGGTTTCTTAAATGGCTGGCAGCTCGGCTGTAAAATTCCAATATTACCCTTTTAAAGTTTACTCCGGATCGGACCGAAGACCGGATTTTTTCAGAATTAAGGACCGGACCGGCTCTATCCGGTCTTGAGACCGGACCGGAAAAACCCGGATTGGACTGAGACCGGACCGTTTGGACCGGTTCAATTAATATTTATATAAAAAATTTATTCAAATAATTTTTTTAAATTTTTTTTCCAAATTTATATACATTAAAAATTTTGTTACTTGGTACGTCAATAAAAATTTAAAAGTAAGTACATATTTTATTATTTTAAAAGTAAATATAAAATCTTAAGAGTATGAATATCAATATTTTATTACATGAAGTACAAAATTTAGTAATTTAAAGTGTAGTATCGATCTATTCTATTATATGAATTTATTATCTATTAGCTTGGATCAATAAAATATGATATGGGTGAATATTTAATATTTATATATGTTCTTACAAGACATAAACTAAAGGTAAAACAATTATATATATGAATTCAGGTCCATTCAGGTCTGGACCGGATTTTTTCAGGTCTTGGACCGGACCGGGCCGAAGACCGGATTTTTTCAATTATAAGGACCGGGGACCGGACCGTGTATATCCGGTCCGGTCTAGGTCTTGGATCGGTAGACCCGGTCCGGTCCGGGTTACAGGTCCAGACCGGAATTATGTGCAGCCCTATGAAAAATGATACTCCCTCTGTTTCATTTTATTTGTTTCTTGACTTTTATGCACACATTTCAAGATACATTGACTATATAGTTAAAATTATTATTTTTAAAATTTTCTTTTTGTAAATAAAAGTTTAAGTTATATATTCTTATTCAGGAAAAGAAAATTTTAAAAATTATTATTTTAACTATGCGGTTAAAGCACCTAGAAATGAGTGCAGAAAAGTCAAGCGACTATTAAAATGAAACAGAGGGAGTAATGTGTTAAAATTTAAGGAGCATTTAACCGAAGAGAAGTTCAGAAATTTTAGCAGTCATGAGTATGGCTTTCAAAGTGATGAATTGAGAGACCGATTAATTCTGTTAAATACCGAGAACAATTAGCGAAATGTACCTATTACTGATTGTAGTGATTATATTGATATTGTTTTTAGTTCAATGACCAACTTGATACATTAAGCTCAATATTTTATTAACAATTTTATTTCCCCCTCATTAAGTCATTCAGAGCATACCACATACTTTACGGGATCAAAAGACATATCTCCTCGTATTCATACATCAAGCATCTCATATTAATATGTTTAATGTACTTTGATAAAAGATGTGATATTGCAGATATTTTACTCATGATGTAATATAATCATAGCACAATGTCATGTGAATAACCAAAGTAATCATAATCATAACATGACGCCATAACAATGGAAATTTAAATGTATAAATTTATCAGATAAAGGTTTCCGTTAGCATATTCAGATCAGGAAAAGGTGATTATTAAAAAAATCATTGTACCCTATATTGTAAAAGCATCCTTGAAATTCATCAAACCGATCACCCTCTAAAGCTCTAAAGTGAAGTATTTCTCAGTAACTTCTTTGTTTAGCAAGTTTTGGTGTTATCCTTAAAGTAAATTCCCACTTGTCCCAGAGATTCAACATAGACTTTGACTATTTTTTCAGCTAGTTATTTGTGTTAGTCATCATCTGTTATGTTTTCTGAGATGGGTAGAAAATCACTCTGATTAAAACAGTTCCAAAGTGCACCATCTTCAACTTTAATTTGTTTATTTCTTCTTTCTATAGACTTGAAATGAGTTTTAGTTGAAGATTTGAATGAAGAAGGTTTGAAGAGTTACTTTAAGGAGGTTTGGTTTGCTTTGATAAGAATTTTGAGTAGATAGTTGGTTGTTACTTTGTATAGATACTTAGGCTTTGAGGTTTGGATATTATGAGTTTGTGTTTGACTAGGTGTTTGGATTTAGATTGGAAATTTTTTGGATATTTGGGTTAGAGGTGTTTTCTTAGTGTCTTTTCCCTCTTCTCCACCCTTCCTCTTCTTACCTTCATCCTTACCCTTCTTTTAACTATCCTTGCTAGAATTAGCATTCTTATGACTGCTCCTACCTTTGCTTGACTGACTTTGATTTGAGCCAAAAATATTTGTGCTCATTTTTCTTTTGCTCATTATCATCATCCAGGTCATCATTTTTTTCATTAATCTGTGTTTTGGGTAGCATTGAGTCTGCATTCTTCAAGTATCTAGCAAAAATCTTTATCATCTCACTATCTTCATTTGTCTTGTTCTTCTTTGTCTTTAGTTCAATCTCTATAGTCATCATCAATTTCTTGTTTCGCATGACACAGTGTTTTGGTAGTTGGAAGTTTTTGCATCTTCTAGTGTTGGGGTAAATGTAGACCACTCCTTTGTTTGGTTGTAGGTAGACTTTAGGGAAAACTCCTATTTGACCATTCTTGAGTTCATGAAGCAAAAGAGTGTCCTTTAGACTCATCACTTTTACTTTATTAATGAAGATCTTCAGTTCTGAGGCTCTTCTTAATTGTAGAAAAACAAGAGACCTGCATGCACCTATCAACAACAGATTCATTTATATTCACAACAACTCTCTTTTCTTTGAAACTGTCTTGTCACCAATACAACTCTCTACATGTCTGAAATTAAGCCACCAAGTGCTACTATTTAGTGTTCATCTGGATAAGACATGTTGTCCTGCAACTTACGTATTAACGTTTATTCAACTATGAGTATCCTACCACAATATCTTGGATGTATGAAAAAGGTATCTCAATATATGATTGGTTAAGCTAATGTCTGCTCACAAGCTGAATATTCCATACTTCTTTTGATCTGAAGCTGAATTTATCTAGGTATTGTGGATATTTTTGTTCTAATAATTTCTAGTAGGGTTGACCTTGTTTCTGAACTTGAAAATTTTAATCTTAAAATGGTAGTTCGTCATGTTAGTGGCACTGACATATTTCCTCACTATTGTGGTGCCACTCTCAATTTGTAGACATGAAGTGGAGCTTCAGCATGTAGCCTCTCCCTGATGACGAAGATGATGCTTTTGAGTAGAGATGGAATGCTTTTTGCTCTTTGCTGGAGACTAGTTTTTGCTTACTTTTATATAAACTTCTGTCCAAAGCTTTTCAGATGTATCTTGCTATATAATTATCTTGTTCCATTTCTTTTGATGGTTTGACTGGCTGGCATGTAGATGTTTTTAAAAACTATTATTCGGTTTAACTGATCTTATTTAAATTCAGCGAATGTTGGAGTTTTTTATTTGCAATGTCATTTAGATGTATGAATCTCGTTTGCTATGTTTTGCTTCTTAGTGCATGTCAATTGTGAAATGTATTAGTAGCGCTATGAAACACAAGCACAGGAGATATTATTACCATATATGTTACTGCACGTAGTTTCTAGTGTTTGATCGAAAATTTCTATGAAATGATAATAACATCAAAGTTAGTGATACTCGCTGAACTCTTTGATATGGGCTTCGAAATACTATATTTGGTCAACCATGTCTCCTTGTGGTTAACGGCTAGCAGCAGTCAGTTCAACTAATGCGCAGAAATCCGAAAGTACTCAGGATGATGAGAATGCATTGTTGCAATCAGGCATTTGCAACGTTGATGGATGACCCAACAGCTAGTTTTGTTGCGAGAGATAGATATGCTTGAGGCAGTTGGAGATGATCAAGACCTGACACTTGGTAAGTTTAGTCAGTGTATGCAAATAAGCCTGAAAATCCCCCATCTTGGCTACCTGACCCTAGTGTGAATTCGGTTAGTGTAGCTGTTGGAGAGGCCCTGGCACACATGCAGCCAACTTGGCCAGAACCATAGTACGCAGTGATCTGACTCATCGAAGGTGCAGATAATTCTCCCCAACCGAGTCGTAATGAAGTGACTTTACTTTCAGTATTATTTATAGCCGTATTTCAGTGCAAGTGCTAATTCTCAGTAATGATGTTATCTAGTTATCATTTGTCTGTTTGGCAGTTTTTCTTTTTCTTTTATGGTGTTCTGCCATCTCTGTGTTCATTACAAAATGGAAGGGATCTTTTGGTTTTAATAATTTTGATGATGTTAAATATTTCATATAAGCTCTAGTCTGTTTAAATAAATATTCATACCTTTATAACATAATATTTGTCCTGTCATTACAGCAGCTGAATCATAATGATATATTTTATAGATACAAGATATCACTTAATAAAGAACAAGGTGCTACAAGACAAGATAATATGTAAGAAAAACATTTGCCCTAAAATCACTAGATTCATCCAGAAGTGGAAATTGCATAATGCTTAATGCAGAAACGATCTTCCAACCTAGCAGGGGGGTTCAGTCTGTCGTGTACCCTGCCCTGAACAAAATCCTTGAAATAGAATCCTCTGTATTGTGGTGGCTCGCCAATATCTGTAGTGAAGTGCGGCAATGGCTCTACCCACTTTTCTACGTCCAAAACATAGAAAAATGCATATGAATTCCTGGTTTTTCCTTTCTGTCTCACCACCCTGTGTGTTGCACTCTTAAATCTATTATTGGTCAACACCTTTCACCAACCAATCCCAGCAATTACAGAGAAAACACAATGTTAGATGTATTACAACCAATGATAAGGTTTGTATATTTGAAAATAACGTACCTGGAGCGTGTCACCAATATTGACCACTAATGTGCCTGGTGCTGGAGGTACTGGGATCCATTCACCATTATGGAGCACTTCTAAACCTCCAACATCATCCTGTAACACAAAGGTCAATATATTTCCATCCTCATGTTCAACTTTCCCTGAGTTTTCAAAATCAGAAGCTGGTAAGTAGTGCAACGATAGTAGATGATCGTAGCTCCTACTATCATTGTACTCTTTCAGGAAATTTGGCGGCAATTCCAAACACTCATTCATAATACCCTCTAGGAGGGAAGCTAAGTTCCTGTATCGGGGGAAGATATCCTCCAGCACTCCCCTGTCAAAAACGTACATTTTCACCTCTCACAAAATTTATCATAAGGTTTCAGTTGTAAATCCAAGACCTACCATACACAAAGTAGCAGTGATAGGTTACCAAAAACGTACATTTGCCCCTACTCAATTTAATGAAATTCCGAAGAAAGGGGTGCATATTGAAGGTTAAAGTTCAAGTTAAGAGATGCTGAGTTTTCCAAAATTTCAGATTTTTTTTGAAACAAAATTTGAAGATGCAATGTGCATTTTAACTCAGAAATTTTTATACCAAATCCAAATTATTCAGCTTACATAAAAGAAAACCAAATACAAAATTTCATATCCGGCAAGGAATCATATCTTTGTCTGATTCAGTGTTGTAAAAATCGGGAACCACACTTAGTCTCGTTCAGGGATTAATTGGGTAATTGAAAATTAAGCAGAATGATTAATCGGGTCATTGATTGGAACTAATTTAATATTATTTTTATTTATAAATTATAATACATGTAATTATATTACTATTTTAATTATACATATATTATTTCTATAAATATTTATATAAATAAATTTAAAATATGAAATATTATTAAATTAAATATATTTTTTAAGATTTATTTATGAATTAAGGTCAATTTTAAATGAAAAATTAAAAAAAATATATTATTTAATTATTTAAAATAGTAAATATGTATGCGAGATAATTATTTTTCTTAAATTTTTTACAAACTTATATTTTTTATTTTTTTATTTTTTAAATATTTTTTAAAATGTTACCAATTTAACCGATTTTTGACTAATTAATCTGATTTTTCCCGATTTTTGACCGATTTTCGTAAAATACGAGTTTAACCCAATTTTCACTTAATCAGTTCAATTTTTTTACCGAACGACGATTAATCACCGACTTCAACACTAGTCAGGTGGTAATATTGACATCTCTCGTACCAAAGATTTTATTGCTAATTTGTTCAATAGAAATTAATAAACAATTAAGGGGTCATTTGGTTCAGAAGACAATATATTTGAAATAAGAAATCGGTTTTGACTAGTAATGGGTTGAGAAATCATTTCTGATATCATGTGTTTGGTTTGTTGCTGAAAAAAATCTGTTTAATTCAAATATTTTTGATTCATTGATTGAATCAAACTTTTATATATTACATATGTCGAATTTAAGTTGTTATACAACTTACAAACAAAAATATATATATATATAAGTGATTAAAAAATAAAATTTCAATGTTAATTTATCATTTTTAAATCAAATAAAATATTACTAATTTGTATTAGATAAAAATAAGCACAACTTATTTAAGATAAAAAAACATGATATTTAAGATATATGTTTTAAGATTGTATTTAAGTTTATAAATAAAAATGAAATAGTCAAATTTAATTTGATAGCTCATACCCCTCTTTCAAACTCACCTCCTCCGTAAGATATCAAATCTGATTTGGGTATAAGGAATGGGTATCAGATTTTAAAAATAGTCGATGTTTTTACCAAAATTTATAGGTTAATTACTAAGGATTAATTTGATCAATTCGAGTACTAGGACTAAAATGAACTAGAACGAAAATATAAACGACACGAGAATTTGGTGACGAGAAAAATCCGTGAATAGGTAAAAATAGTGGGTGAGATTGTGTACACAGCCTAAAGAACCTCATGCTTTGATATTGGTTACAAGATATAATATATGCTACCAGGTAGGTTTCTTAATACAAGATATATGATCATGTTCTTGTGTTCCTACTCTAGTGTTTTTTACTACAGCTCGTGTGTATATGTTTGTTCTTGTGTTATGCTCATTTGTATCTCCCACCCCGGCTGTTCCTCTTCTTTTACCTTATTCCAATTCATGATTATCCCTCCCTCCCCTATTATCTTATGTCGGTATAAGTTGCTAGAGAATAGGGCTTGCTGGTTAGTTTGGATCTCTACTAACTAGGGCTATTGGTGGACTGAGTCCTCGTGCTTATCCAGACAGCTAAACACTCATGTGCTCACGTCTTACCTTCTGCTGTGTATCATGTCTATAATCAGTCTCTTGTCTTACTTTGCTCTTTCTCTTCTAGTCACGCCTGTTTTTCACGTGTCTTGGCCTAGTCGAGATCCTCTTTTCGAAACTTATCCCGTCATGTCGTAGTGAAAATTGAGATATAACAATAGCCCCAGATTTTATTGAATAAAAAAATTTTAATTTATCAAATCTTAAGCTGAAAATTATTTTAACATCTTTGAGTGTAGATGTAGGTGGCGTATGTGAATCACTCCTCCTCCCCTTGAATCGCGTGTAATCAATCTTATGATACACTACTCACTTATCAAAAAACCCTCTCCATGTTTATCTTCCATCTCCCCATCTTCCCATATACACTCCTCATAAACCCCCCTTTCATTGTCCTCGTCTCTGTATATTCTTTTTCCGTTTTAATCAGAAATAAACCCTCATATTGCTTTCAAGCGATGGCCAAGAAAAGCACCCGTATTTCTGAAAGTCCAACAACGAATCCCCCATAATGTCAATTAAAAAATCCGATTAGATCGTTACCAATCTACTCGATGCTCGTGACAGCCAACCAAGTGTTATGAAACCAAAAAGATTTGAGGAGATGAAGTTGCTTTTCCATACCAACGCTAATATCATTATGCATGACTCATCCATTCGGGATGATTCATACAAAAAATGTTGGGTATGCTTCTAATTTTACCCTTTTGATGTCGGACTTACTTTTTCTTTTCCCAAGTTTATTGTGAATGTCTTGAAGATGTTTAACAAAGGTGCAGTCTATTGAGCATAATATGCGTTTAATGATTATGCAGAGGGTCTCGCCCAAGAAAGGCTAGTCGCCATTAAAGATTTGCAGGAGGAGTTTAATGATTTTTCCACCAAGGTGCAGTCTATTGAGCATAATATGCGTTCTAAAGCTGAAAAGGTTGTCTATTAACAAATTATGAGGCTAGGGTGGATACTATGTTGGAATACCACAGAAGAGAATTGAATTTTTGGGACGTGCTCGAGACTTTAAAGATTTATAATAAAGATTATCTTGATGATATTTTCCCTTTAGATGAATTCGACATTCCAGCTGATGATGTGGAGATGAAATCCCCCAAAGACGACAATACTGACGAGGAGTGACTTGATGTTTACACATGTCATCCTTTTATATTTTGTTTTCATTCGAAACAAAACATTGTGATAGGGTGATCAACCCTTGTATTTGTAGTAACATTTTTGACTCGATAAATTGGTAGGCATGACAATCATAAAAGCAATCTTAATTGTACAACGACAAAGTACATTAAAGTAAACATTATGTAACACATAAACCATAAGGGAAAGCACGCATGGTAAGGATAATTTATGCAAGCATGTGGCACATAATGCGAGGTAATGAAGAAAAATAATTCTGTCAAATGATAGGTCATATCTAAAAGCATAGAACAAAATTCACGAACGACTACAGCTATGTCTTAACGACTTATTCTCAGAAGTTCCTAAGAATTGATATGACAAAAGGGATTAGAAAACTTTACACGTGATAAAAGTTTCAGGTGTAAAACATTCCAACTCCTTGGTACTTGAGTGCCATCCAAGCTAGACAATTGGTAAGCTCCACGTCCGACGACTGCATCTATGAGGTAGGGACCTTCCCAAGTGTTAGCAATCTTTCATGTTGTCGTATCCATGGTGTTCTAGAACATCTTCCTCAATACCAAGTCACCAACACGGAATGCTCTCAGATGAACATGTTTGTTGTAAGTGTTGGAAACCCTTTGTTGATAGGACACCATACGTATCATTTCCATTTCTCGAAAATCATCCACTGTTTCTATGTCATGTGCCAATTCCTTGTCATTCATATCCGTCGTCAACAACCCATATCTAAAAGTGGGCATCATGACCTCAGTTGGTAAGACATCTTCAATTCCATAAATAAAGGTAATTCTTTGGGGTAGTCCTGTCTTACCAGAATACCCAAGGTAATTCTTCAGCCCATTTCCCTTTGCATGTTGTCAACGTCCTCTTAAGGTTGTTGATTATGATTTTATTACTTGATTTAGCCTGCCCATTATCCTGGGGGTATCTTGGTGTCGACTTAATTAAATTTATGTTCCATCATTTGCAAAATGCTTCACTTATAAATCTTGGTGTTCATTTGTCTTGATTATTATTGATGTGTTCATATTAGTGATAATTCTCAGGTTCCATTTACATAAAGACAAGAAACGGGAATTTCTAACATGAATAGCCCACAACTGTGACCGAAAGTCATTCATATCTCTGATCGGGCCCATGATGCCCCATTCAAACTAACCGTTTTCATTCCTAGCCTGAGTGCCAATTCCATTAGTATTGTCATTCGGCTGAGGATGCTCAGAGAAGCTACCATGAACATTTATTTTAATGAAGTCATCTGGAGGAGGAAACCATCCATCATTCATTTGAGATTGAGAATAAAAATTATTCTCAATTTCCAGTTTTTTTAATTAACTTAAAGAGTAATTTTTTAATTTTTAATAAAAAAATAGTATAAAAATCGAAATCCAAACTGTTGAGTTTATTCCTAATTTGTTCAATAGCTTTTAAATAAACAAACCAAATAATTTCCTTATTTAAAAATAGGAAGGTATAGTTTCTTACTTGAATAGAGGTGGATTTTGAGGGATGACATTTTTAGGAGAACCGGGTTCAAAAATGTACATGAACTCGTTCCTATCAGGCAAATGCTCCGGGTTCTTCTTGAAGCCGCCCTGCGGAGGAGCTCCAGGACCACGCTTCATCTTCTCCTCATCAGGGTACCCGTAAAATGTCTTGGCAAGTTCAAGTGAGTTTTTAAGCAGCTCCACTGGTATTCCATGGTTAACTACTTGGAAAAACCCATATTCTCTGCATGCTTTGCTAATCTCGTTCTTCACCACCTCTTTGCTCACGCTGATACTACTTTTATTAACATGTGATTTCGGATAGTCGGTTGCAGTGATGAACGGACAAAGATCGATTGTGGGAATAACATGACTTGCCATTAGCTCAATTTAGACATGCATGTATGTTTATATATTCTTCTTGGTGAATGTCAATGCAATGAAGTTAGAGGCAAGATAACAAACAAACGTCTGTAAGGATAACATATATAAAATTTCCTATGGTCTAGGTCTTCTGTTATTAATCGTGGCTGGAGTACATCGATGAGGTATGTTGTTAGAGAAGTGGGCCCCAGAAAAAAACTTTACTTTGGCCTTGTTTGTTTAACGTAAGCGGAAGTTGCTTGAAACTTAAATACTTACCGTGTTCCTTTCACCCTGCGGAAAATACTAGGGGTACAAAATTGATTTCCAAAAAAGTTACAAAATGCTATATGTAAGGGTTTTATTGGCTATATGAAAATGGACCCCTGCATTTATATTAAAAACACCAAAAAAATCATTTCATACTCGCACATCAGCCAAATTTGGGGCAGATTACCCCAAATTTCATTCCAACAGTAATCAGTGAATTGGATCACTACTGTTCACTGATCCAAATTTGGATCACTTGATTTAATATAAAATAATGGTTTTATTATTTGTAGTTTATGAGATTTTAAATTAATTTTTGATTTTTTAATTATATAATTAATAACAAAATATAATTAATAGTTAACAAAATTTATTTTTAACATAAAATTTAAAATAATGAGAAAACACAATTTCATTAAAAATTAAATAGAAATACAATATGATAATCGAATACGAACGTGATTTAAGTGCGCCAATTGAATAGTCAGAAGTGCCGGATCCAGAAGTTAAGACTATTATGATCGATGAAAATACTCGATTTTAAGAATTTCTGAACCGTCATAGGAAAATAAAAAATAAAGAGCCACATATTGCACTTAGAGATGCATTAATTGAGTATTTGTGGGAAGAATATACTAATTCCGAAAATTAGTGTGTATCAATGATATTTTGTATGTTAATTATTGCAATAAATGTGTTTTTCGTGAATTAAGTGCACAATATTAATAGTTTTATGTGTATTATTTTTTTTATTTAATTAATTTATGAAATGTTATATAATTTGTTAATAATGATTAAAAGATAAATTTAAGATAAAATTATTTAATATGATATTTATATATTATTATATGTAAAAAGTAATTTGGATCAAATATTTGGATCACACTGTTGGAGTTGATAAAAAATTTGGATCAGTATTTGGATCAGTTGGTGATCCAAATTTGAATTTTTGGATCACAACGGTTGGAGATGGTCTAACGGGCTCAAACTACCAGAAGTAACAATGTATCGTGCTTCCATACAAGTTAGACATGTAAGCGTTTACGGCATTAATCTAACCACCGAGGTGCATATTATTACTCAGTTTAATATGTTGAGTAATCCTTATATTGTAACCCCAAACATAAATGAAAATGAGGTTCCAATATCCCGTTTCAATATGTTGGAACCTCATTCTCATTCCGGGTTACAATTCCATTATACAAACACTCCCATGATATGAATAGAAAATATATCCTAAATACATATTAAAAATTACATTAATTATACTTGGATCTCTTGTCCTAAATTCAATATAGACCAGGCTGGTCTAAGCTAGTAGCAAACTCAAGACAACCCAAGTAGTCAAGTCCCACTAGTAGAGGTTGTCACGTTTCACGAACATGAGCTGTTCATGGGCTAGGCCCGATACGGCTAAAAGAGCAGAGACATGTGTCCAAAAAGAACACACACTCCTACAAGGAAGGATCTGGAATTCCTTCCCTTTGGGGAGTCCTAATTACCATCTAAATTGGAGGTCTCCCAACACAAGTCTAACCCTAAATTCATCTATATATAAATGGCTATATCATTTAACCTAAAACTACATTTTTGGCTTGATTCTCTTCTACACAGAGATCCCTAGGCATCTTGCGAGGACCAATAGTCTCTACCAGGAGATAAGACATTAAAACTCGAAACTCACAAACCCTAATATTTATTATTAACGCACCATAGTTTTTATTCCACAACATTTGGTGCCGTTTGTAGGAAGACTACAACGACCATTGTACTCACACGGAGCAAAAATAATAGTGGAACAGACAATCTTGTCCCATCGCGAACAATCGCATCAGTGGTGGAGATACCACTACACTCAACTTATGCCTTCACCCAAGGAGGAACCTCTATAGAGGCATCTGAGACTCGGCCACAAGGGACGAATCCCCCGATTCCTCAAGGGACGAATCCCCAATTTTAGCAGATACATACAACGGTGAATCTTCAACCCGTTATGTATGAGTACTCCACGATCGACCACTAACCCCCCTTACGAGATGCCTCTATACCCCGATATTAGAGAAAGTGGACACTCTAATCGGAGCAAAGGACAAGGGAGGATGCTCCAATACATCCGTGGCTTGGCTCCCATCCCTGAGGATGAAGAATTCTATAGGCCCTACTCTGCAAGAGATTCCGAATCATCGGACGATGAGGTCGCTCCACGGAGGAGGCGTGCTGGAAAGGAGCCCATTCCTAGTGGCCACCAACAGCCCAGGAGCACTCCAGGGACGATTTCCCAAGATGTACAAGAGAGGATCAAGCTCATGAAGCTGAGATTCAAAGACTGAAGCGTGATTTGGAGGTGCACTTGACCTCAAAACCTCCACTTGCAGCGAGGCAAAGGGATTTTTCTCCAATCATAGACGTAGAAGGTCCAACACCAAGAAGGGCTGCTGCCCTAAGGGCTAATCCAAGTGATCCGATGCCCTAGGAGATACAGATGATCCAAACCCCTCATTCATAGAAAAGATAATGAATGCTCACATCTCGAGGAATTTTAAGATGCCCACCATCAAAAAATATGATGGTACTTGCGACCCAGCTAACCATGTCAAGATATTCTCTAACGCCCTGTTGCTACAGCCCGTGAACGACGCTATCAAGTGTCAGGCCTTTCCTCAAACCCTGTCGGGTATGGCTCAAATGTGGTACAGCTGTCTACCTCCAAACTCAATTGGATCCTTCAAGGATTTGAACCAAACTTTCATCAAGCAATTTATCAGTGGCAGAGTAAACGAGAAAAATTTGGCTTCTCTCATGGGCATAGTTCAAGGAGCAAATGAGTTCCTTAAAGATTACCTGAAGCGATTCACGAAGGAGGCCCTGAAGGTCCCAGATCTTGACGACATGGTATCCATGATATCCCTACAGCAAGGGACTAGAGGTGAATTATTTAAGATGTCCCTGGCCAAGCGCCCTCCAGAAAGCATGGTACAACTCTAGGATATGACCGAAAAGTATATCAAGGTGAAGGAAAGTATGAAGAAGATGGTGGTGAGTAATAAGCCCGTAGGCAACAAGAAGAGGAAAACGGGTCAGGAGTACGATGCCGAGGAAAAGTATCTTTGAACTGGAAAAGGCTCTGATTCCTCTTCTAAGAAGAATCAGCAACCAAGGTTTATTGAATATGCAAGGTTGAACGCTCCAAGGAGCTAAATCCTTATGGAAAACGAGAAGGACAAAAAGTTCAAATGGTCGAAGCCACCAAGAGGAGACCTCGAGAAAAGAAACAACATATATTCTACTTTAGACCCACTTACCGTTTTAACATATATATTTAATAAAATATTAAAATTAAAATAATAATTATTTAAAAAAATTGTGTATCACACGAGTTTAGACTAAACATTAAAAGTTTAATGTCGGTCGGTACTTGCTGAAAGTACTTAATTGTCCTCACTTAATTACTTTATTATTTTGATATAATTATCTTATATAATATTATCATTAAAAATTTTGAAATCCCCAAAAACAAAGTTATATATAACTGGACACAATAGTCGAGTATGAGACGGGTATTTGGGTAGATATAGATGATGTTCGGGCTAAAATAAAATTATAGATATTATTGACGCTATCAAAACAATTATACTATTGAAACGAGATAAAAATTTAAAGTAAAAAATAATTCGTTGATCGATATAATGATATCAGGCTAAAAATAAAATATTACTTATTCTTTTAATAACAATAATTAATATAATATTAAAATTAAAATAATAAATATTTAAAACAACCATATATCGCACGGGTTTCAAACTAGTATTAACCTATACTAAGAATTCAGGCTCAACAGTTTTCAACATATTGCGTCAACAAATACTATAACTGATAGGCCCTCGTCAAGAGCATCTCCCCCCTGTTTAATTACTATAACCTCAATCGGTTTCTATTCAAGCCCCCTAAAGACTGAAGAGACTTTAACTTCAAAAAATCATAACGGAAGCTATTTCCAGAATATAGGAGGAAATCATAACAAATTATCAAAGGGGAAGCTAAAAAAGCTCCATCTTCGTACGAGTTAAATATTAAAGTGGTCACTTCAACTGATATATCAGTTTGATCATCAAAATTATCGGGGTATTATTTGAATCACTAAAATCATAATAAATATCAAATGGATACCTCAATATAGGTGCTCGAGAATTAAAAATTATTTTTATAAATTTCTATAAATTTTTCTTGAATCCTATTATAACCAAATAAAAATATATTAATTCTAGTAGTTTAATAATATAGTGAGATTTTTAAAAATTGATCTACTATTTATTTTTAATTTTATAGTTATATATTTTGATTTAAATAAAAATAATTAGTAGATAAATGTTTAAAAATCTCATTATATCATCTAAAATAATAGGAATTCATAACTTTTCATTTGTTTGTAATATGATTCAAGAAAAATGTATAAAACTCCATAAAATAATTTTTAATTCTCGAGCACCTATTTTAAGGTATTCGTGTGATATTAATTATAAATTTAGTGATTTAAATGATATCCCGTTAATGATATATGGTTTTCAGAGTGACCACTTTGATATTGAACCCATCTCCAAGCTATTACAAAACAAACTATTACATAAACGATTGTATAAACTCTTGACTTAATCAATTATGATTAAAATTGAGGTGCCACAATACTTTTGCTCAATAGCAAACAATTCCATAAATTACTGCTGCACTCCAGAATTTGAAATTGAATAATGCTTAATGCAGAAACGATCTTCCAGTCTCGAAGGAGGATTTATTCTGTCCATCACCCTGGCCTTGACATAATCTTTGTAATAGAATCCTCTGTACTGTGGTGGCTCACCGATCTCTGTTGTAAATTGTGGCAATGGCTCTACCCACTTGTCCCCGTCCAAATTGTAAAAAAACGCATATGAATTTCTGGTTGTTCCTTTTGGTCTTACCACCCTGTGTGTTGCACTCTTAAATTTGTTGTTGCTCAATACCTTTACTCAATCAATCCCCGTCCAATGTAGCAATTAAAGAAAGCAAAATGTTAGATGAAGAAAGTAAGCAGATATGAAGAGGCACCAGTTAAATATTTGAAATAGGAACTCTATGCACACGATTATGTGGAAACACAAAATGACCAAATTAAAGCAGTAAGGTTGAGACGGGTGAGATTTTAGTAGGTAAATTAACGCCCCAAATGGTGAAAGAATCATCGTATGCCCCCGAGGATAGATTGTTAATAAGAGCCATACTTGGCGGTAGGGGTCGAGTTATTGATGTGAGATGGATCAAGAAAAGGGGAGGTTCTAGTTATAATCCAGAAACGATTTGTGTATATATAAAGTAGCTGCAAGACATGGTTTATCATATATTGAAAGAATGCATACCTGGATAACATCACCTACATTGACTACTAATGTGCCTGGAGCCGGAGGAATCGGGATCCATTCACCATTATGGAGTACTTCTAGACCTCCAATATCATCCTGTAACACAAATGTCACCACATTTCCATCTTCATGTTCTGATTTCCCAGAGTTTCCGATATCAGACGCTGGTAAGTAGTACAATGACACTAAAAAGTCAGAGTTCCTGATATTGTTGTAATTTTTCAGGAAATCTGGGGGCAGTTCCAAACACTCATTTATAATGTTCTGTACCAGAAAAGCTAAGTTGCTGTATCGAGCAAACATGTCCTCCAATACTCCCCTGTCAAAAACTTACAATTTCAGTCTTTCAGATATGTCCTGGCATAGAACTCCACAAGTTTTCTTCCACATATGCAGAATATAAGTAAAAGAATTGCCAAATACAATCTCAGACTGATAGAGTAATATGCTTTTCGTTTTTCTTGTTTCATGGTTCAGTTGACCAATTAATCGGTAGACCGACGCCAGTCTCGATTAATAAGGGGTAATCGGGTCAAAAACGAAGTGTTTTTTTAAAATTGGTCAAAACTCGGGTGAGAATTGAGACAAAATTAATTGGTCAAAAATTTGGTGTAATCAGTCGAAGTTGAAAAAAATTAAAAAGCTAAAAAAAACTAAGTTAACAAACGATATATTAATTGTAATATATATGGTTATAATTTATTTTGATTTATCGTAGTTTTACGTGAATTCCGCAATATAACAATTTATATGGTATTTCTAAAAATTTATCAATTTAACGGTGTTTAAATATATTCATATATTATTAATTTAATAAAACAACACTCCAGCATTAATCGACTCGAATGATGATGTCATTAATTAATATAAGTTGTCTCCGCCAACTAATTTTGATTTCCGTTATTTAGAAGATGCTTTCGAGCAAAGAAGATGATTTTAGATTGTTGCTGATTATTAAGTTAAGGTTTTCAGAAAATTGATGATATAAGTCAATTTTGCGATCGGATCCTTGATTTTGTTCTAAATTACTGAACTACGTCGAAATAAATTTTTAAAACCATATATCACTACTTGTCATGTATTCATTACCTTTCCAAATTACATAAAAAGAAATATAAAAGGAGGCTTAAAAGTGATGATAAGAATTAGAGCCGGTAATTTAGTACACGGCACGATAACACGACACGAAAACGACACGAAAATAACGAATTTTGGTTGACATTTTGAGTACGCGTACACGAAAGTATACGGAAAAATTTAGTTTCGGTTTTGGGTTTACCCTTAAGTACACGAAACGAAACGAAAGTACACGAAATAAATAAATAAATAAATATATTAATCATAATTATATGAATACACATATCTTACAATAATATTTTACATATAATTTTTACGAAAAATAGATTTAAATTTAAATTTCACAAGACTTGACTGCACTTGAGTTTGTAAGACTTGTTGACTTAAGACTCGACTAGTAAGAACAAAATATTTAAATATGAATTATTTTTATTTTTATTTTATTAATAAATTTAAATTACATGAAACACGACACGAAACGTACACGAACACGAAATGAATCATTAACGATTCGGATTTGGTTTAGGCATTCATGACACGAAACACGAAAGTACACGACACAAAAGTATACGAAACGAACGAATTGACAGCTCTAATAAAAATAAGGAGGTAGTAAAAAAAAGTAAAGTTACTTGAATTGAGGTGGGTTTGGAGGCAGCACATTATGAGGAGAACCGGCTTGAAAAATGGACAAGTACTCGTTCTTATCGGGGGAGTGAAGAGGTTGCTTACTAAAGCCAGCAGGCTTAGGAACTCCAGGACCAGCAACGCACTTGATCTTCTCCTCCTCCGGGTACTCGAAAAATGTCTTGGCAAGTTCAAGTGAGCTGTTCATCAGATCCACTGGTATGCCATGGTTAACTATTTGGAAGAAACCGTATTCTCTGCATGCTTTGCTAATCTCTTCTTTAACCACTTTTCTACTCACATGTCGTCCATTGACTAAAACATCTTTAGTTGCAGTTGCAGTGATCAAAGGAGAGAGATCTATTGTTGGAATAGTAGTACAACAACAACTTGCCATTGGCCTAACAAATTTGTTTTTGTTATACACTAATATTATATTTTCTTCTTTTGTTGGTGCAAGTGCTTATTATAAATTGTTAATTACGTGCAAGCTGGGATGTCTATCAGATACTAATTCTAAGGTTATTACACATGACACGTAGGAGTTTTTATGATTTTACAACATATCATTTTGCTTTGAAAATCTTGATCCCTCGAGGGTTTATACCAGTGTTCCGCTAGGGTACCTTCGAGAGATTAATCGGTAAGTCGGAGATTAATCGGACCGATTAATCGGAATATTAATGGGAAGAATGTAAATATTATTTTTAATTTTTATAATTATATAATGATCAATATGTCAAATATTTGTTTGAAAAAATAAATTAGAATGATATTAAACAATATATACACATTTGACATGCGTTATGTACTAATTATTTAGTTTACAATATTAACTACTTCTTACCAATACTTTATATTAGAAATTGACATGATATTGTGTGAAATTATGAAATTAATGAATTAAATTATAAAAAGGTAAAAAAAAATTAATTATTTTCCGCCTAGACCGTCTATGACCGATTTTTGACCGCCTAATCCCGATTTTGACCCGATTTTTTGAAAAAACGTCTAAATCACCTCCGAGTCGGGACGTTTTACCACCGCCTAGACCGATTTTTAAAACACGGGTTTATACGCTAGCTAGCTCCTTGTGATCTGTTTACTTTTCTCCGTTTCGGTGGGGTCTCTCTCATTCTCATTCATAATTTAAACCAACCTTCATGTATTAATTTCGATTATCTCTTTATCAAATTCATACTGTACCATTTTTATTTCACTTCGGTCTTATTTGTAACCCTAAAATTATGTTAAACATGTTATAATTTATAATCATATTATTTAAGTGTCTCATTTCCATAATTTTAAATATCAACTCCCATATTTGAAAGGCCATGTTTTATTTTTTATTTTTTGCGAATTTTCATTTCTTGTAGACTGTGTTTCGAGAACTAACTACACGCAACTACTACAAGTATTGGATTTAAATTCTTTGAAAAAAGAACATACTCATTAAAAACTTTGTTTAGTTGCACACGGGGATTAAAAAAATAAAATAGTGAAAAGTTGAAAAAATAAATAAAATAATGAATTTATTAATATTTTTTATATAATCGATATAATGAAGGTGAGTAGTGAATGTGATTATCTCTTATATTATAAAAATTTTAATATTTATGAAAAGAATTGAAATATAAAGAATTTAACAGGAAATCTAAAAATGGTGGGGAATAGTAGTAGATAATAACATTTGAAAGAAAGTGGTGAATAAAATTTGGCGAAGGTCCGTGTACGCAACACTTTTGTATATTGCGTTTGAATTATTATTGGTTGGGGCACCTAAACTGGAAAAAACTCTTGCAAGAAAAGACCACGCTGGAAAAGACATCTGCCTCCATACTTCATAGAGTTCAATTATTTAGAGAGTTCAACATAGTGTGCACAACTCTGTCTTGGATTAAATACGCTGGTTTTGAGCTCTTGTACCCCTTATGAAAGATCAATAAAATATGCACAAATAAATAATTCTCTCGGTTATACTAGTTATGTAAATATGTACTAGCCTATAACCCGTACGATGCATAGCCTATTATAACCTGTGTGATGCATAGACTGATTATAATATTTGTAATTTTACTATTTTGTTATTTCATAAAACTAAATTATATAAAAATAATGCTTATATATTATTAAAATTAATAAAGTTAAAATATTTACGTATTATTTTATATGTATTATATATTATTGAAAGATTCAAAATTTCAATAGTTAAAATTTTAAAAAGTCTTTTCTTCTCCTGCAACCTATATGGCGGTGTAGAACCTATACAAAAGTGGAGTCTTGAATATAAGTGTATATTGATGATTTGCTATTTTTTTTTAATTTTTCCTTGATTTTATTATATTATAATTTGAATTAATAAAATTAATTTTAGAAGTATTTGATTTCATACTAAGAAAGAAGTTGAGTGCTCTTAAATATCAAGCTGGATTATAATTTATAGAGTTTATATCTATATTATATACATGATTTATTTATTTTAACTAAATAATATTTGTTTAAATTTTTTTTGGAAGTTATTAACAAAACCGATCAAACAAAACCATGTTTCGCTTATAATAGTGTAGTATAGATTTTATTATATTATAATTTGAATTAATAAAATTAATATTAGAAGTATTTGATTTCCTACTAAGAAAGAAGTTGAGTGCTCTTAAATATCAAGCTGGATTATAATTCATAGAATTTGTACTTATATTAGATACAATGATTTATTTATTTTTATTAAATAATATTTGTTTAAACTTTTTTTTGGAAAATGTTAACATATTTTTTAGGAAGGTGTTAACCAACCGAACCAAACGAAACCTAAGCGGTTTGGCTTAGTATAGTGTTAACCAACAACAAACGAAATCATGTGGCTTATACTAATAGTATAGTATAGATAGAACAATGTAACTAGACCATCTTCATCCCTACATATTTCTAAAATAGAGAGACCGAAACTCTGATCCTAAAACATTTAACGATAAAATTCTACTAAGAACCACACGCTATTGATTCCAATTGTTGTTGGAGGAATTTCGTAACAACATGAAATCGGAGGTTGCTAAAATATTAGAGCATATTTCGTATGAATGTGGCTATTTTTCGGGAATTAGGATTTATAAAAAATAGGGTGGCTGGACTTGGGAGGTGTCTCGATTTGTCTCGTTGTATCGGATCCCTTTGCCAAGATGCCTGCGTACCAATTTATATTGGATCAAGCCTACGCAGCTCTATGAAATTGGGCTTATCCCTAAGAGACTTTAGGGATAAGTTTCGTTAATGTGCTTGATTACCAATTTTATTTGATTTAATCTTGGCGTTGTGATATCTTTCTTGATTTGAAAGATATCGTTTCGAGATATTTTCCGTAATTAATTGATTGTGATTGATTATTCCTCGTTTCAGGGAGAGGATATTTTTGGGCAATAAGTAATCAAATATTAATCAGAATTAATAATTAATAAATATTAGAAATTTGGACTATGTCAAATTATGGCATAACACCAATCACCTACCCAACAAAAATAAACCTCAAGCAGTAAAATACGTACCACTTTACAATAGACCACTGCACAAGTATCAAAAGTTAGATAGTTTTTAACTGATGATTATATTATTTAGTTGTCTTCATCATCTTCACCTTTGTCATCGGCACCGTCTTCATCATCGTCATCTTCAGAGTCATCACTGCCATTTTCCTGCAAGAGACCATCTTTATTCAGTAACTATATATAACTGCAGGGGCTGATACCTTCTCAGACAAGTAGATATTACATAGGTTCAGGGTAAAAACAGGTTGCTCACTACATCTGAAATCAACATGATAACAAACAACCCAATGTGACTACATTTTTGTCGGGGAAAGGGGAAAATAAATACTAAGATAACTTACAGGACATGTGTAAGCTTCCAAGATAACTTACAGGACATGTATAAGTTTTAGTCTATTTTAACATTTTCACATGATACCTGACACCAGACTTAAGTCCTACATAACCATATGCATCCGGTTTGGTTCGTCACATACACATTCTAAAGTCTGTGTGCGCAGGTGTATTATTCTTTTCGTATTTATGTAGCGTAAAAATTAATGTTACAGCAACTCTGTTGGGATTTTAATCTAAATTATATGTTTACTCCATGTTTTAATTATTTAGGCTAATATTTAGTCACCTAGTTAGTCACCTAGTTAGTCATGTAGTTTAGACTTGGTCATTTGTTTTAGTTGAGCTATTTTAGAAGAGTTATGGGATGATGGGAGTGTTTGAGTTTTTCAAGGAGAAAGTTGCTTATTTGTAGCCATTATCTTTATTAGTCTATATATTAGACCTGTAAATTGTTTTTTTTCTCGGAGACTTAATAACAAAATGTCTTCCTAGTTCTTTCAAAATAAGTGTTCATTATGTGTTTATTACACGTGCTTATAAATATATATACATTAAATCTGTTCTTATATTCTACACTTGGTATCCGAGCTAGGTAGTTTATGCCCATGTACATGGCAAGGAAAACAAGCATGGACGTGCCAAAAATGAATGAAGGTGTTGTCGGACTCAGTTATCCTATGTTGGCCAAAAATAATTACACCGCGTGGTCATTAAAAATGAAGGTATTCATGTGGGCACAAGGCGTCTGGGAAGCTATTAAGAATAGCGACCCAAAGGGTGTAACTGATCCAAGGCAGGATAATGTGGCATTGGCAGCCATTTATCAGGGAATTCCAGAAGACATATTGTTGTCCGTGGCGGAGAAAAAGACAACCAAAGAGGCTTGGGATGCTATCAAAATAATGTGTGTCGGAGCTGATCGTGTTCAGAAAGCAAAAGTGCGGACTCTTAGGTCCGAGTTTGAAGCTCTCAACATGAAAGAGACAGAAAATATTGATGATTTCTCCATGAAATTGAATAATATTGTGAGTAATATTCGAGCTCTGGGAGATAAAGTGGAAGAGTCCTGTGTTGTGAAAAAATTACTATGAGCAGTCTCACCAAAATTTCTGCAGATTGCTTCAACTGTTGAACAATTTGGTGACTTGGACAACTTGTCTGTTGAGGAGTTAATCGGGAGGCTAAGAGCTCATGAAGAGAGGATTCGTGGACATATTAAAGATAATGGAAATCAGTTGTTGTTAACTCAGGAAGAATGGAAGGCAAGATCCCGTGGAGGATCATATAATAGAAATGGTGGACATGACAAGAGCAAAATAAAATGCTATAACTGTAACATCTTTGGCCACTACGCTGCAGAATGTTATAAACAAAGACAAGACAAGGAACGGAAACAAGTGAACCCCACACATGAGGATGATGATGAACCAGCTTTGTTATAGACAGAAGTAGCATGCCAGACGGGCAAATAAGAAATGCCAGACGGGCAAATAAGAAATACCAGACGGGTAAACAAGACATGCCAGATGGGCAAAGAAAAGGCCAGACGGGCTATGTTGAAGTGCCAAACGGACAGAAAAGTTGAAAGCCACACGGGCTAGGTTAAAAGCCATACGGGCCGCTAGTATTTGTTGAGGAAAATTTAGATTAAGGGGGAAATTGTTGGGATTTTAATCTAAATTATATGTTTACTCCATATTTTAATTATTTAGGCTAATATTTAGTCACCTAGTTAGTCACGTAGTTAGTCATGTAGTTTAGACTTGATCATTTATTTTAGTTGAGCTATTTTGGAAGAGTCATGGGGTGATGAGAGTGTTTGAGTTTTTCCAGGAGAAAGTTGCTTATTTGTAGCCATTATCTTTATTAGTCTATATATTAGACCTGTAAATTGTTTTTTGTTTCTCGGAGACTTAATAATAAAATGTCTTCCTAGTTCTTTCAAAATAAGTGTTCATTGTGTGTTTATTACACGTGCTTATAAATATATATACATTAAATCTGTTCTTATATTCTACAGACTCCACTTAAGGATAATTTATTTGACACAGACTTAGAGAAAAAAATCCAAAAAACTTTCTTTCCAATTCTTAATCCAATAGTAGGCCGTACACCACTTAAAAGAAGGGCTTGGCCATAGAACTAAAAACCTTAGGCCAGAAACATGAAATTCATCTAAAAGTCTTTTGCTTCGATTATTTTGCATGTTATCATGTTATGCTAATACTTGATAGTACTTAAACTTTTCCATGGGAAAAAAAATCCATAATACTTATAGCTTTAAACATTATTTAAATGACCAGCTACAAATCACAATCTTCATCGTAAACAACAATGATACTAGGACATCTCTCACCTCCCCAATTTTTAACGTTGTCCTAGTCCAGCAATAATTTACTTTTAATAATAAAAAATGTTGTTCCCTCTTTTTCCTTCTCTTAATTATTACAATTCAAATATATTGTTATTGTAATAACAAGGGATGATGATAAAGATTGTTGTCATAAAAATGATGTCCTAAATTACTAGGACACTGTATTTTAAAAAAATTTGAAAGGCACCTGGTAGGACACTATGATACATGCTCTTAAATCACCTCAAATAGTCATAATCTCAGCCACCGGAACACCTTTAACTAGAATGCTGCTACCAACTTCAACTAAGAGAATTAGCAGGGCTATAAATCATGACCCAGTGGTGTGACACTGAATGGTCAGAAATCTGAATAGGCAAACAATTAAATACCAAGGAGCTATTAAAATTCAAGAGACTTATTTAAGAGCTGTCAACAGTACAATCCAAAGAAGTTGGTTAGATTGAAAAAGCCTGGAGGTATAAATAGTGACATCAACAGGATAATCCAAACAGGCCAGTTGAATGCCAAAGTGCGGCAGAAATGCTATTACACTAACACAAATAGTACCTTTAAGAAATACATATCTACATAGTAGGGAACTGAGTTATTTTGCATCAACCTTACTCTCATGTATGTAAATATTTTGACAATCTCATAAATTACAGTTTACAGTTACATTGTATAAACAATATAAACAAATAATGTCTCCAAGGTCTTCAAATCATTGTGCCGTCCAATGGAGGATAACTAAAATTTGATGAATAATTTTAACACATCTTACAAGTTGACTGAACATTTTCCTGGAAAAATAATTCTGAAAGACTTTCTTTGTCTCATACTTATATTACAACTACAATATTCTTTCTGGACCAAGTTTGTCCTACAGGTAACCAATTTTGGCTCCTGTCAACCTCAAATACAAACACCAGGTCATCCACATTTAGTTCCTGCACTTCTCTTTTGAACCTGTAATATTTCTATATTTTCGTCACATTCTACCATTATCTATAGCTGGAAAACCTCTCCATGTTCTATTACTTCTGTTTCTTTTCTTTTTAAACTTGTAATATTTATTATGTTTCCTAACTGAACTTATAAGTAAATTAAGGGTGATGGTGCAGGGCAAACAATTTCTATCACTTTCCATACAGCGGTCTTGTAAATATGGGGGCCCATATATTTACACCAGAAACCTTACTTTACACATACTGCCCATAAAAGTAATTGCTCTATATAGTTTTTATTATTTCGGTAAAGACAATTATAATATTAACACAGATGCAAAGTTGAGCAAAGTAACAAAATATAGTTGTTATAGCTAAAAATGCAGAAATGTGGGGTATCTAATAAAAAAAAATTAAGACGCAGAAATTAACCAAAAAGAAACATTTTTGTGTGTTAACCTCCTCATCACAATCTGTTTCATTCTCCTACAAAAAGTATCAACAAATTGGTAAGAACATATAAATATAATAACCCGTTTAGGCAAAAAGAGGAAAGAAACAAAGTTAATGAATTTACATTGGTAAAGTATGTTATAGGATTCAACCACAAATCTTCCCTAATTGCCTCAGCAACCTGGCGCAAATAAGCATTCATAACAATATATCACTGATAACTTTAAAACTTTGTACTTGTGCAATCATTCACTTTACAACATATACTGTTGGTGAGATTATAAAGTTGTATTAACAGTAGACGTCTAGAACATGACATGTAAATAATACTACGTCTACACAAGAAATGAAGACAAGACAAATATAAATAATCAAAACATTAGAAAAAGTTTTGAAGTCTGTTTACAGGTCACTGAAATAAGCTCATTAACATATTCATGTTTCAGTAAAGAATAAAGGTTAAAGACTTTCAGGATTTCAGAAGTGTTGAAGATTCAGTGTAAAAGTGTCATCAGAAGATTTCAGTGTATTAGCACTGATTGAAGATAGACAGTATTCGAAGTATAGGAATCTGAATAAATGAAGACAAGGTAAAGACAAAGGTTAAAGAAGACAACCGCAGTCTTGAAGTTATACCCACTGAAAGAAGTTCATCTATATGTTTAAGCGTCAGTGAATAATAGTGAATGAAGTATTCTAGATTTTAGTAACAATGAAGATGTTGTCAGAGTACCAGAAAAGATTCCAGTGAAAGTACATTATTGACAGTTAGGTTGTGTTCCAGAAACTTTTTTTAGAGAGAAAAGAAAAGAAATGTAAAGAATACATTTCTGCAGCTTGTTCCCGAACAACTTTTATAAAAGAAAGGAAAAGAAAGCTGCAGATTTGGGAAGAAGTTTTCTTTATTTTTGTCTCCAAAATCTTCTTCCCACTTTTGGAAAGATTAGGAGAGAAAGGTAAATTGGTTATTTTCCATTCTTTCCTTTTCTACCCTAAATTTTGGGAACACAGCGTTAGTGTTCGAAGCGATAAAGTTGCTGCAAGCTTAAAAATGTAATCATAGTTATAATACGAAGACCTGGATCGAAATTAGTCGTCTATGAATCAGACCAGTTGCATTAGGCGTCAATGGTACGTGAAAGGAATCTGAGTATTATCATTAGAAGAATTGTTAAGTGAGAATTCATATCTGAATATGAAGGTTCCATGGTTTATACAAAAAACACGGAGAGAAAGCGTGCATGATGTATATCTAAAGGGTTAAACAACGCTCTACAGAAACTAAGTTAAAGTGATCACTACCTTATAGGGGAGTCACCATTGCCACTCTATTGCTTAGCAGGAGCAAGAACCTTGAAGTATGGCTCAAAAACTAACTACTAGAGTTGGTTTTGACCTAGTAAGAGCAAGTGAGAAGAAATGAGAAAAAAAAACTAAGTCAAAAGTGCTCCTAACTCACTCTAGGTGCAAGTGGAGGTATTAGCCTTAATAAACCAAGGCAAATCTCCCTCTACACCCTAGTAGGCGCAAGTGGATCTCCACCCTAGGAGGAAGAAGTGAGCTTGAAAAACTAAGAAAGCTCCTTGTCCCATCTTGTCACCAGTGGACTTTGCTAGCTCCAAATTCTAAAGAAAAATCTTCTCTTGTCACCAGTGAACTTTGCTCCTCCATATTGTAAGGTAAAATCCCCTCTTGTCACCAGTGGACTTTTCTAACTCCAGATTTGAAGGCAAAATCCCCTCTTGTCACCAGTGGACTTTGCTAGCTCCAAATTCTAAGGCAAAATCTCCTCTTGTCATCGGTGGACTTTGCTAGCTCCAGATTCTAAGACAAAAACTCCTCTTGGCACAAATGGACTCCATTGGTTCCCTTGTAGGCACCAGTTGTTGCATTCTTGAATATTACAAGTGCAAAACTAACTCCCTCTAGGCGCAAGTAACACCAAAGCAACAACATTTATTGATTCTATCAATTAGTTTACTTGGTTAGCATTTGGCCACATATCTAATTGATATAAAATCCTACACAAAGAAGTAGAACATAATGATCAACATTGTTCAGTTTATCTTCTTCTCCAACGAGAGCAGATAAAACAAAAAACAAAGACATATAGAGAAGCTCAAGCTTATTGGATATCCGTTAAACTTCTCACCGGAGAAACGTTATAATGTCCGATTTAATTCTTCTATATTCTTAAGCGGCATTATAATCGTTCTTCGGTAATTAAATCCTTGGACAAATAATTGTAGATTTTGTATAAGATTAAATTTGTTGATTTTTGTAGAAGCAAGAACATTGTTGTTCTTGGATTGTAATCGGTTAATTTATTTACCGGAGTTTAGCAACACCCTCGAGGATTTATATATGAATATATATACTTCCACAAATATCTTGTGTTTTTTTATTTTAATTTCTTAAACACTATTCATCTCAAGAACATGAAACTCACTAATCGAACACTAAATTATATATCCGCAAAAGATTGAAAATAATTTTTTAATTAAGTGAGTATCGTATTCAACCCCCCTTATCGATACGTCGGGACCCAACATATATAAATCTCAATGTATATTAAACGGCATGTCTTGTGCCTCTATATTAGCTTTTACCTCACCATGAAACTCAGTAATATCATACTTACGCGCGACTTCAGTGAACCACTCAAGGAAGCTGCATTTACAATAACTGGTGCCCGTGAAAATTTGTTGCACACACAAAAAGACTTGCTGGATTTGTAACTGATTATCCTAATGATGCACTTTGTGCAATAAGACTTTCGAATTGAATCTATTTCGAATTGATTATCCTAATGAATTGAATCTCTTTCTCACTCTCCTCTCACTGTCTCTCTCCTTCCCCCTATCCATATCCACGCACAAATCAAATATGTCTCCATCTTCTAACAAAGATGTAAGAACCCAATTTTTTGACATCGGTAAAAGACTTTTATGAATAGTAATGTTTCGGTTTAATAAAAACTTTTGCGCCACACCATATAAGAGTTTTTAATTTAAGATTTCGAGTTGATATTGTGATTATACGTACCAAATGAGTGTATGTAAATGCTATTAGTTTTCGAAGAAAACGAACTTTGAAAAATGACCGTATCTACGAACCATCAAGGATTACGGGAATCACAATATAATTACAAATTTAAAATCCTATTAATTCAAATCCAAGAACGATACTTCAAAACATATCGAACGTATACGAAAGGATTTACACCGCGAACCGGTCGCGAGAATTTATTATGAAACCAAATAAGCGACCGAGTGAACGCGTAAACGAATAAATAAACGTATCAAACCAATCTAACTAAACTAGCTAACTATGGTAAGAAACTAACCATGGTTAAATTATTAAATAGTAACCTAAATTAGATAGCATGATGACCTAAAGTTTAGAATAGTAAACCTAGAATCTAAACTAGATAGATTAGCTTGTAAACCTAGTAAGCTAGCTAAGACATGCAAAGATATACTAGTACCAGGTTATATACTAAATCATATCTTCAAAATCTTCCAAGAGAAGCATTCAAGAAAGCACAAAACTCTCTCTTTTTCTCTCTTTCTCTCTCTTCAAAACACAATGTTGATTTCAAGAACACCATGGAAAGAAAAATTCATATCTCATGATCTACTCCTTCAAAAATCACTAAATTTTAGCCAAAGATTCCACATTCAAAATTTCATGGCCATTGAATTAGTATATCATAGTCAAATCCTTGATCAAAATTGATGGTGAATAGTTACTCCGAAAATCTCTTTTTGTTTTCTTGATTTTCATGGCATGATTTAGGATCCTTAAGCATAATCAATCCCTCCTAAGGTACCTCCCAAGCTACCAAGAAAGGTATAAACCTTCATCCAAACTTTGTTTAAGTTTTAAGTTTTAAGAAAAGTAAGAATCTTGGATATAAGTATGGTTTGGATGATTGATTTGATATTATTTTGATGTTTAGTTAATTAGTTTTAAGATTGATAATTTTTGCCTCAATAAAATGATATTCTTGAGATGAGTTAGTGTTGAGATGATGATTTGATGGTTGTTGATGATGGTATAATGATTTAAGACGTAAACGGAACTCGGATCGTAATCGTAACCTCGTTAAAACGAACAAAACTCAACTTAAGTTTCTGCAGAAGTTCACGAATATATAAATTGTAGTTTCTTAAAAAGTGAGACTTGATTATGATATAAAATTTTATGAGGATCGTTTAGGCGCTTGAATCGCTTGATTTCAATTTACGGATCAAAAGTTATAACCGTTTTAGTAAAAGTGATTTACGCGACAAAACTGCTACAAATTACGAATTTTGTAAATATAAATGATCGAGTTATAAATATTTAAAAATCATGAAATTTTTATAAAAAGTAATAAATATATTTTATTAACTTCCATAAAAATTTCAAGTAAAGATGTTGATTTTTCAATTTATAAAAATGTCGGAGCCAAGGTCTCGCAGAGTACGAACGTCAAAAACAACCCGTGTTAGGAAACTGCCACTTCGGGATTTTTACCCCTGTTACCCGAAAACCATTTTCAAATGATGTGTTCTAAAGTTTGTCTAGATCGCGCACGCGAAAATGGAGTGTCAATTGAGTTAACGGTTTGAGAGATATCAATATTTTAGTGAAAGCGGTTTGAATGGTAAAACTCCATAGTTGACCGAACTTTTGAAATGCTTTTCACCTAATTAAATTCATTTTATCAAAATGAAACTTTCATGATAAATATTAAAAGAACTAAAAAAGCTCCTCGAGATAGTTTCGTATTAAAATATTAATTTTACGATTTATTAAAAATGTTAGAGTGCGAGTCGCGTAATAGTAACATTCGGTAAAGTCAACTCTAGAAGACCACTTTGACCGTCCGTTTAGACCAAGGATCGATACTTATTTCGAGTCGGTCGAATATTGAAAATTATGAAGTATTGAACTTATTAGAAATATAAGTCGGTGATGGGATAAGGAATACTGATTAAGATTATGATATTGGTTGATTAGAAAACCCGGAATGAGAGCAAGTCAGAAAACGTATCTTGGACTCCAGGCAAGTTTTCAAACCCTACCTTTTTGAAACTGTTGTATTTGTTTTCAAATAATGTCGATATATACATGATGCTATATTTACGATGTTTTACGAGTTATGTTATATAATATCATACGATATGATAATGATTTTGGTATATGAATATTACCAAATTTCAATCGATAACGCTAGAGAGTAGCGTTTTATAAATGAGGAGTATATTTTAGACCGAGGATCGGTCAGTATAATTTGATGAAAACCCGGAAGTATTCCAGGGGTATTTTATTTAAGAATATTAACGCTACAGTAGAGCGTGATGCATAAGTTGTAAGACCGAGAGTCGGTCAGTTTTTATAAAGTATAAACCCCGGAATTATCCCGGAGATTTTTTGGGACGATTAAAAGTCCGTAACTATTTTATTCCAAGGGACTCGATGTCCTCTTGAGAAATATTAAAGTACCTCGAATTTAATTTAAAAATGAATTCTAAGGATTGTATTCCCTCAACTCTATTTAATTACCCGAGCAATGAATATTATTTCAGATTTTCATTTAAAAGGGAGAAGTATTCTCCAACGTTTATTTTATTTTAAAACCAATTATTTTATATATATTAAAGATTAATATAATTACTTAAACATAAATTAGTTGAGGAATATTATTTCAAATATTCTTTTAAAGAACTATTTGAGGTTTAATTATTTAATAATTATTATTTGATTATTCAGTATTAATTAAATGATTTAATATCATTTAAAAATCATAAAACCTATTTTAAAATATTTTCTGAGTTTCAGAAAATAATATTAATACTTTCAGATCGTCGACATATATTATCTCGACATACCTTATATATTTTGACTATAGTTTGAAAAGAAACTCCCCCTCATTTAATTATCTATTGACAACGGTCAACTCACATCCTTAGTACTTCCTCCGAAAATTCTCGGAAGTACATATATATATATATATGTATGAGACAAGCTGCTCCTATCAACAAGAAAAATGCTTGGGGAACTTCGATATAGTTCGATGATTCCAAGTATATGATAGGATTTCCTAAATGACAAAGGAGGAATAAGATCCAAGTACTTCTTGTATTGGATAGACTGTCGGTGCCGTAGGAGACGACACTATATGTACCTAAGGACCTGCGAAGTGTGTGTATACCCGAAACGAGGACACATAGCCCGTATGCGGCAAGGGTGATAACCGGAATACGAAGGTGTCGTCCTTCTACTAGTAGGAAAGGTTACTGATTTTCCGTAGTACGACTGATCATCGTATGCGGTGGCTCCAGTGAATGTCCTATTCTTCCAATTGGAATTGTGATGCAATACCGTAACCCAAGCCTAGGAGCCGGGTTTACCGTTAAGGTATTTGCAGGATAATAAGTCCACAAAAGAATTGTTTTTGAAAGAAGGTGTGTATCACCGAGGAAAACTATTTTTGAGTAAACATATTTATCGTATATGGAATTATACTTGAATATCTCATACAGTCTTTTCATACTGTACATTATTACGGCTGAGCATTATTGCTCACTCTTGCTTTCTTTTAAATATCACAACACAACAGATAACCAATATGACGATGTGGGACTTGGTCGCTTGCAGTCATGGGGAGAATCCATGGCATCTTTGTCTCAGGTGGGTCAGAGTATCAGATAGGTATAAGATATTAGTCGTAATTATTGTAACTTCATGTAGAGGTTATGAATAATTGTTTGAGATCCTGTAAAGTACATTTGAGTTTTAATAACAGATGATACTTGTTGTACGTCGTTTCCAAGGCTATAACTTGTGAGTGTGTGAGATTGGGCGTCTCTGATATGGAATTATTGGATTATTTAGTTAATGCAGGTTACACACGATTGAAGGATTGCGTGACGACCCAAATTCCTGACCCCGGATTTGGGGGCGTTACAGAAATAGTATCAGAGCATTAAGTTATAGTACTTAGAGACGAGAGTGTTAGGATTTTGTCTAGATGTGAGATTTCGTAAGAGCTCATATAGAGTTCATCATTGGACTACCAGATGTAGCCTCAATGTGTAGGTTAGGATAAATATATATTTGAGGTATTAAAGAATGACTAATAGGAACATTGGAGATTATTAGAATGATGAGAAGAAAAAATTAGAATCATATATAATTTGGCAATGATGTGGATGTAGAACTCGGAGCCGAGTCTCCAGGGTATTTGGGGTAAAGACGGTATTATCAACACCAAATGTTCATTTGGACAACACGAGCCTTGTTACTCATATTTCTTTGTAGGTTGCTCATGAGGGGGCATCACATGTGAGAACCATGAAGTCTAATTATTAATATATAGTTGAGGTTATTGACCCAAACTAGCTGAAGGTGTCATTTTACCAATGAGGATGTGAATATCGTATTAATCACGAATTCACCAGAGATAGTGTCCAATATAGCCCTAAGGAAATTTTTCTATTAAGGAAGATTTGAATGTAATATAAGAATGTTATCGTAAGACGACTACACTACATGATATTATTAGTGTGCTTAACATATAAGGTTATGATAGTTTAGCTCAGAGATCAAGAGCGTCAAGAATTGATGGCATGTCTACAATTGAATGACGTAAGATTACAACGAGCGATAGTTCGATCTTAGAACCTTCTAAAAGGATAGACCAATGAGTCTAGAGCGGAATTCTTTGGTAGAAATGATGTCAGATACTACGTATATATACTCGTAGACCTCTAATATATACGGTAATGTATGTTCACTTACATACATATGCCATTGCCACTGAACTTACGGACTGCATTGAGATTCCTAAGAGATCTCTTTGATATGTTCCCAGAGGGAATTGGCCACTTGTAGTTAGTAACGGATATGTGTAGCAGGCCCCTGTCGGCTTAACAGATGCTTTTGGAATAATTCTGAGAAAGGTCTTCGAGGTAAAACACCAGAATGACAAATATACTTACAAAAGTCAAGTTAGTAAGTGACTTTAAAATGATGATTGAGGGAGACACTAATTGAAACACGGAATTGTAAAAATGAAGGCATGGGATCATCCTCGGACGGATGATGATGAGGGTTAGGATAATCAGTGAATTATTTTGGCATCTACTCACCGTCACACTACTCCCTCCAAACTGTTGATCATTTGTATTGCCTTGATAAGTCATATCAGGCAATCCTTTTCGTTTCCTACTTTGAACTTCTGATGTGGCCATCTTGAATAAGTCTTTCTCCGCATCTGGACTTGTTCAATTCTTTTAGTTGATCAATGAACTTTCATTCATAGATTATGATCTTCTTGTTCGGCTCAAAGCTATTTATACTTTATTTCAATTATCCAAGGAATTTTTTTTTCTCCTCGATTTATTGACGAATATTCATAATGAATATCTTCATTTGATTCTTCTTTCATACTTACTCTTCTCAGTTGAGATTGTAAATATTTAACAAATTGTTAGAAACATGGATGATCTAATATCCATAGATTCCTCGGGAATCCTTTTCTTCTAATCGGGATGAAATTGTATATTAAACTTTGAAATCATAGAAAGGGTATCAGTTTGATATTGGTATTCCGAATTCAATTCTATTTGAGAATCTGATAAAGTATGTGAACGAGGACACCTCTGAGTGTACCCTTTTATTGGCAAGAAATATTTGATAAAAGGCTATCGATTCTTCTGATGCCAATACCACTCGATTTAGAGTTATAATTGTCTTTCTCGGCCCAAATTTAAAAACTCTTTATTTCAAAATCGTCATCCGGGTAGCCACAAATTTCTTCAGTAGTTACGATGTTGAGATTTTTTTTTACAAACAAACAGAAATATGCCTAGTTGCATATGTTCTCATGAATGACTAGTTAATTTGTCCTAACTAGTCAAAATTTTAATTAATACGACGAAAGCCTAGCTAATCGTCCTAGCTAGTTGCTATGGGCCAAACCAATTGAGTTGGCCATTTTTTTCGCCAGTTGATAATATTGCTTGATATGGACTAGTTATTATTTTGCTAGCTCTACTTCCAATAAAAATTTTATTATTCCATAGTGTATTATATATGTAAAATTTAATTGTTGATGAGATTTTCAAAGAATGATTTAATTAAGACCTAACTAGGTCGCCCACTCAAACGAGAATTCATATTCAGTTTTATGAAATATTTTGTTCATGAAATTTTCTATTCTTTTATTTATATAACGAATATCCAATTAAAATCATAAAGTGATTGAATAACAATATACTTCCTTATTTGTTAATCATTGAATTAAATTCCTTCTTTTAAAATAGCATCTCTTTAAAACCTCAATGGTTAACCTTTGGTTGAGGATGTTATTTGATATTTCTTTTATTATTCGAAAAAAAGTATTCTTTCAATGGGGAAGTCTTACAAGTGTCATTCGAATGATGTTATTATTCAGCAATCATTGCTTTCAAGAGATATTCTTTATTATATCATAATATAAAATTTTAAGGACATGGAAGGATAATCTTTGTTGTATTCTTCCTTCCAAGTTATAAATCTTCTAAGTGTTGCGACTCTTTTATTCAGAGCTCATTATTTCTTTAGATATTAGATTTTGAAATCTTGTTAAGATTGTCTAAATTTCATCGATATCGTGAAAATCATTTTTCCAAGGCTGATTACCTTCCGAACAAAGAGAGGTATAGTTGAGAACCAATTATTGTATTATGAGATTGAAGACTCGGTGCTAAGATGGTATAATCGGAGCATCGTGATGAGTAAGTTGTTTTAAAAAGGAAATACCATATTTAGTTATTATCATAAGGATCTTTAACATGGTTATAAAAGGACGATAATATAGATACAACGTGATTAGTGAGGTACGCTTCTACGAAACATTATCGGAATAGGTACTAATGAATTCGGGAAAGACCAATCATGTATGAATTCGAGGAATAAGGTTTTCAAAAAAAAGTGAAGGTAAGATTAGTAATAACCTCTTGTTAGAAATACTCGGCGATAAAAATGGGATTTTGTGTGAAATGTAATGATACATCTACGCAGCTGAAGGACCGTGACATAAGGCGTCCTAATAATGATCTAGAATAATTGCGATAAGGTTCGCACTGTAAAGGACAAAGAGTTTACTTATGAGGAAATTTTGGAACTTTTTTTCCTTACACTGAACACGAGATAGAGGCTATAGTCAAATTGATCAAGGGCCTTGATTGAGAAATCTATTATCATCAAGGAAAGGCCAATGTGGTGGCCGACACTTTAAGTAGGAAAAGATATATTGAGGATGACAAATCTCAGAACAACGGATAAGAAGGATCGCATGAAGAGAACCCTTTATTACTTAAAAAGAAGACTTAAAGATGCCTAAAAATGTAAAAGGATATTAGTCATGACAGAATATGAAAAGGGATGTCATTGAGTAGGTAAGTAAGTATTCGATATGGTTGAAAATGAAAATGGAAAGGCGAGGATTAAAATTTTGGCGATTATGACTTGTAGATGACCCAAATGGGAGTAAGAGTTAATTATAATAAATTTTGAAGGAGGATTATCAAGAACCAAGTTAGCCATCATGCTATTTGAGGAGTGATAGATTAAATAAGATCGCTTATTTTATTATGCAAACGATAGATGTCCACTCTACAAAAATGTTATGAACGCAGAAGAGATAATTGGTGACAGAGAGACCCCGTGACAATTGCGCCACGCAAGGACCCAAGATTTAATTTCACAAAGGAACTATTTCCCAATATATTTTATGAAAAAGGACAGACAGAGGCACGACTTAGAGTTCTCAAATCGACAAGTAGAATGAGAAGACTATCTTAACCATTGAAGATATGTCTAGCAGTTTACCTTTTATTTGGAACAGTTAGGGGAATCGCCTATCGTTGACAGATAATTAGTGTAGATGTACTTACCACGCTAGCATACGAAAAATATTCGCTGATATCCCTTATGAAGGACAACGTGAAAGAATGAAGGATGTCATTGTCAGAGCTGATAGAAGGCAAAGAAGATCGTACACACACTATAAAGGCCACTGGTAGCAGGTACCAATAAACGCGAATACGTCTAAGGCGCTAGCGAGAATAACAAGTACGACCCAGAAGGTATTGTAGTACTATATATATTATACGGGGAATGATTAAAGAAGTCCGACCGATAACGGAAGCTGAGCGTTCCACAAGTCTAAATGTGTCAATCAATTGCGTATAAAATGGTGCTTCCTTCAAGATGGCAACAGGACGACGATGTGCCTTACATTACTACAGGAAGAAATGTTAAATTTGGCGCTAAACGTATAACAGGAGACGAGCGGACAGAAATGCAATGAGAACTTCTTACATAAAATAATCGACAAAGATTATGCACCGAAATGAGCAAACGTTAAGGAACGAAACTCTAGCACTAGTAAGAGTGATGAAGGGGAAACAAATAAGTTGAAGGAGCATTCCAAACACTCGAAGATGTGCTAATAGTCAATATTATAGATTTTTAAGGAAGATGAAGTGACTAATTGACGTTAATCGAATTACCGATAATAATGAGTTATCATGCGGGCATTGGAACGGCTACAAAGTTTTGTACGGAAGAAAGAATCGTTCTCCCTTAGGTTGGGAAGAAGTTGGTAAGCGGAGGATACTTAGACCATAGTTGAGTCAGCAGCCCAAAGAAATTAATAAAACTTATCGGAACCTGGCTAGTGGCAGCCCAGGATAAACTATAAAGATATACGGACTAGAACTATAAAGATGAAAAGTACGAAGTAACAGACCAAGTATTGTTGAAAATGTCTCCCGGGGAGGGAGTGATGAGATTCAAAAGGGAAGGAAATGTTGAACCCAATGTTTATTGGATCGGTTGAAGTCTTTAAAGGACTAAGAGAGTTGGCTTATAAATTAGCACCATCGTCGAACAGTCGTCAAGTTTATAATGAGTACTCTGAAATATATTTGATGGGCCAATGAAAACTTTATGAAGAGATCCAATACTGTGAAGTCAATGTGAGAACTCGAGGTGGTCATGTGAGAAGCGTATCCCCGCCTGTTTCTAAACTGATTCCGGGACAGAATTCTTTTAAGGGGGAAGACTATAAGAACCCAAATTTTTGACATCGGTAAAAGACCTTTATGAATAGTAACATTGTGTTTTTAATTTAAGATTCCGAGTTGATATTGTGATTATACGTACCAAATGAGTATATGTATACGCTATTAGTTTTTGAAGAAAACCAACTTTGAAAAATGACCGTATCTACGAACCATCAAGGATTACGGGATTCACAATATAATTACAAATTTAAAATCCTACTAATTCAAATCCAAGAACGATACTTCAAAACACAAAGAATGTATACGAAAGGATTTACACCGCGAACCGGTTGCGAGAATTTATTACGAAAATGGATAAGCGACCGAGCGAACGCATAAACGAATAAATAAACGTATCAAACCAAGCTAACTAAACTAGATAACTATGATAAGAAAATAACCATGGTTAAATTATTAAATAGTAACCTAAACTAGATAGCATGATGACCTAAAGGCTAGAATAGTAAACCTAGAATCTAAACTAGATAGATTAGCTTGTAAACCTAGTAAGCTAGCTAAGAAATGAAAAGATATACTAGTACTAGGTTATATAATAAATCATATCTTCAAAATCTTCCAAGAGAAGCATTCAAGAAAGCACAAAACTCTCTCTCTCTCTCTCTCTCTCTCTCTCTCTCTTCAAAACATAATGTTGATTTCAAGAACACCATGGAAAGAAAAATTCATATCTCATGATATACTCATTCAAAAAACACCAACTTTTAACAAAAGCTTCCTCATACCATGTACAAGGTACGTTCAAAATTTCATGTCCATTTAATTAGTAAATCATAGTCAAATCCTTGCTCAAAATTAGTGGTGAATAGTAACTCCGAAAATCTCTTTTTATTTTCTTGATTTTCATGGCATGATTTAGGATCCTTAAGCATAACCAATCCCTCCCAAGGTTAAACCATAAAGAAGAGGACCTCCCAAGCTACCAAAAAAGGTATAAACCTTTTAAGTTTTAAGTTTCAAGAAAAGTAAGGATCTTGGATATAAGTATGGTTTTGATGATTGATTTGATATTATCTTGATGTTTAGTTAATTAGTTTTAAGGTTGATAATTGTTATCTCAAGAACATGATGTTCTTGAGATAATTTAGTGTTGATATGATGATTTGATGGTTGTTGATGGCGGTATAATGATTTAAGACGTATACGGAACTCGGATCATAATCGTAACCTCGTTAAAACGAACAAAACTCAATTTAAGTTTCTGCAGAATTTCCCGAATATATAAACTGTAATTTCTTAAAAAAAGAGACTTGATTATGATAGACAATGTTATGAGGATCATTTAGGCGCTTGAATCACTTGATTTCAATTTACGGATCAAAAGTTATGACCGTTTTAGTAAAAAGGTGATTTACGCGATAAAACTGCTACAAATTACGAACTTTGTAAATATAAATGATCGACTTAAAAATATTTAAAAATCATGAAAGTTTTACAAAGATTAAAAAATAGAGTTTATTAACTTCCATAAAAATTTCAAGTAAAAATGTTGATTTTTTAATTTTATAAAAATGTCGGGGCCGAGGTCGCGCGGAGTACGAACGTCAAAAACAACCCCTGTTAGGAAACTGCCACTTCGGGATTTTCATCCCTGTTACCAGAAAACCAATATCAAATTATGTATTCTAAATTTTTTCTATATCGCGCATGCGAAAATGGCGCGTAAATTGAGTTAACGCTTTGAGAGATATTAATGTTTTAGTGAAAGCGGTTTGAATAGTAAAACTCTATAGTTGACCAAACTTGTGAAATGCTTTTCACCTAATTAAGTTCATTTTATCAAAATGAAACTTCTATGATAAATATTAAAAGCACTAAAGAAGCTCCTCGAGGTGGTTTTGTATTAAAACATTAATTTTATGATTTATTAAAAATTTTAGAGTGCGAGTCGTGTAATAGTAACATTTAGTAAAGTCAACTATACAAGAACATTTTGACCGTCCGTTTTGACCAAGGATCGATACTTATTTCGATTCGGTCGAATATTGAAAATTATGAAGTATTGAAATTATTAGAAATATAAGTCGATGGTGGGATTATGAATACTGATTAAGATTATGATATTTGTTGATTAGAAAACCCGGAACGAGAGTAAGTCAGAAAACGTATCTTGGACTCCAGACAAGTTTTCAAACCCTACCTTTTTGAAATTGTTGTGTTGTGTTTGTTTTCAAATAATGTCGATATATACATGATGTTATATTTACAATGTTTTATGAATTATGTTATATAATATCATATGATATGATAATGATTTTGGTATATGTATATTACTAAATTTCAATCGATAACGCTAGAGAGTAGCGTTGTATATATGAGGAGTATATTTTAGACCGAGGATCGGTCAGTATAATTTGATGAAAACCCGGAAGTATTCTGGAGGTATTTTATTTAAGAATATTAATGCTACAGTAGAGCGTGATGTATAAGTTGTAAGACCGAGAGTCGGTCAGTTTTTATAAAGTATAAACCCCGGAATTATCCCGGAGATGTTTTAGGACGATTAAAAGTCCGTAACTATTTTATTCCAAGGGACTCAATGTCCTCTTGAGTAATATTAAAGTACCTCAAATTTAATTTAAAATTAATTTCTAAAGATTGTATTCCCTCAACTTTATTTAATTACCCGAACAATGAATATTATTTCAGATATTCATTTAAAAGGGAAAAGTATTCTCCAACGTTTATTTTATTTTAAAACCAATTATTTTATATATATATTAAAGATTAATATAATTATTTAAAAATAAATTAGTTGAGGAATATTATTTCAAATATTCTTTTAAAGAAGAACTATTCGAGGTTTAATTATTTAATTATTCAGTATTTATTAAATGATTTAATATCATTTAAAAATCATAAAATCTATTTAAAATATTTTCTGAGTTTCAGAAAATCATACTAATACTTTCAGATCGTCGAAGAATATTATCTCGACATACCTTATATATTTTGGCTATAGTTTCAAAAGAAACTCCCCCTCATTTATTTATCTGTTGACAACGTTCAACTCACATCCTTAGTACTTCCTCCGAAAATTCTTGGAAGTACATATATATATATACATATGAGACAAGTTGCTTCTATCAACAAGCAAAACGCTTGGGGAACTTCGATATTGTTCGATGATTCCAAGTATATGATAGGATTTTTTAAAGGACAAAGGAGGGGTAGGATCCAAGTATTTGTGTATTGGATAGACTGCCGGTACCGTACCAGTCAATATTTGTGTGAAGAATCACAGAAACAGTCATTCACTTTTTGAGTAAAGAAGCCATGTTCTGATGACCATTAAATTATGATAATAGTCAAGTTCTGATGCAAATCCTGATGGAAACTCTGATGCTTACGTGGCATTATTTATTTACTTGACTTATTTTTAGTTTTTACTGTAACGGTCATTTTGTAAGAAAATAATTAAGTGAGATAAAAACAGTGATAATCATTTGGTTTATGGGTTGCGTGTTTGTTTTGAAAACAGCATGTGAGCAATAATTACTGCACATTTCCCGTGCCCACTAACCATTGTTTTGACTATTTACTGCGTGACAGGTGTCAAATGTCTGTTTTACTTCCAAAAAGAGCCGTTGAGTGGAAAGAGTATATATATTAGAGTTTAAAAATTTCACAATCTTTTACCTACTCTTACTTTATCTATTATTTATTTTACCCTCTCTCTCTTTTTCTCTCTATTTTCTGACGGACTCTCTTACATGCATTTTATCAAACACCTTTCGTACACACAACTTTTCACTTAATTTCTTACAGAAATGACACCCAAGGACATCATCTTTAATGGATCCAAGTTTGTGCCCAATAACTACATGGCTATTCTCAGCAAGGATGATGCTCCATCAGATCTTCATTTTATTCAAGATTTTCTGGCTAACAGTGAGATTGGGTATGCTCTGACCCAATCATAATTACTCTCAGGAACGCAAATACTGGAGTTTTGGAGAACTGGGGTATATGATGATGGTGGTAAAAATGGGTCCCCAAGCATTATCTTCACAACAGGGGAATATGAGCATCTAGTTAACTTGTCAATTGTTCGATAAGCTCTACACTTGCCAGAAAATTGCACTTTCAATGCTCAGATTGAAGAACCACTTCTACAGGGTATGATGGCCAATCTTGGCTATGAGAAAAGTCTGTCCAAGCTGGGACAACTGAAGAGGCCATATATCGGAAGGGAGTAGAGCTACTTCTTTGACTGCATCACCAGAGCTTTTGCCAACAAATGCTCCAACTTTGATTCCATTCCTATTCTGAGTCCGCAAATAGGGTATGCACTTCTAAATAAAACTCACTTTGATTATGCTACTGTTATTTTGGGTTTTATTGGGGATAGGATGAATGAGGACCCAAATACTGTTTACTTTGCTAGATTTTGTCAACTCATTTACAGTTTTTGTTGTCCTGAGAAGCCCCAAAACTTTAGTGAGACAATTCAACCTTTTAAACTTGCTAAAAGGGCATTCACAGACTTGTTATCTACTGATAATAAGAAATAGATACTAAGACCCCTTCAAATTTCTGACTCTGTAAAACAGTTCTTAGTAAACTCTGACCCCAACACATACACATCCAAATTTCCTGAAGTTACACCCTCTCAACCTCCACCAACACAACCTTCCAACTCTCAACCACAGCCTACCATCAGAACCTGTTTCCAGCCAGCACAATCTTCTCAACCACAACCATCAGCACCTACTACCAAACCAACCTCTGGTACTTCCCAAAAGGTGTCAGTTGTAAAATCTGCTACAACATCTTGACCCAAACCTTCAAGAGCAAAATTTGTTCCTCAATCTCCACCAAGGAGAAAGAGAAGGCTGATTCTGAGAGATGAATCAGATGAAGATGAGCAGGCACAGGTTCCCACATCAGAACCTGTAGAAATAGAAGCTGAAATAGAAATTTTTCAGAAGGAAGTAGCAGCTAAAGAGGTAACTCCTCAGAAGGAGAATGAAGCTGAGGGTTCTGGTATTTTAATAAGGAAAAGAATTTCAAGTTCTGATACTGCTCAAACAACTCCTCCACCATTTAGAAGATCAAAGAAGAAGAGAACATGTGTGAAAATTACACAAGCTCAATATGAAGAAGCTGAGTAAGGGGATCAGGAATCTTTGATCTCATCAGAACCAATAGTGATTGAAGCTTTGCCACCTCCACCTCAAGCTGAAGACACTGTTCAAGATACAGTGATCACACCTCATATCTCTCCATATAAAGAAAAAGCTACAGTTGAAGATTCGGGATTAAGTCCTGAAATTGATATTCATAGGCTGAACATTCCATCTATCTGGTATCTGGAAGCACCACAAGGCCAAGTGACAACTCCACATGTTTCTTCATTAAATGCTGAAATACCAACTACTCCAATTCTGGATGTGGAAACAGATGAAGTTGTACCAGAATCTCCTACAGCCACACACACTCTTGTGTTGTCAGAAGATGATGAGATTCTAGCAAGTTCTGGAGAGTCAGCTCCAGTAAATGCTCCAATTTTTGGAAAGGAGGCACTGCTTAAAAAGTTTGTTTAAGAAGATGCTCATGTTCCATGGGAAGAAACTCACAGAGGAGTTGAATGGACCAAGAAGTGGAATGAATCTGACTTCATTCCCAGCTCAAAAGTTCTGTCAGATCATATTGCAAATGCTGATGAGTTGTTGACAAATTCTGATTTCAAAGCTCAACTTAAAGTCACATCTCTCAGTACTAAAAGTCTTCAGGGTCAACACTCCATTACTCATAAAAAGGTTGATAAACTTCTGGAAAAAGCTGACAAGCTGGATATGGATATCAAGCTAGACAAGAAGAGGATTATCAGACCTATTCAAGAGAAAGTTGAAGCTATTGAGAAAGTTCAAGAAGAGCAACAGACCCAACTGGCTGAGGTCCTACAAAATCAAGCTGCTCAACAGACTCAACTGAATGAAATCCAATCTTCAGTGGAACTTCTTCACTCTCTACTCCTGCCAGATGATGCCAAAAAGGGGGAGAAGGTAGTTAAGTCCAAATGCTCAACTAGTCAAGTACTGAAGAAGAATGATGATGAAGGAGATGATCAGGGAAACCTTAGCAAGGGAAGAGGTCAAGGTCAAGGGAAAAGCAGCAAAGTTTCTTCACAGAAACTAATTTCTGATTCTAGCAAATCTTCTGCACAGAAGAATACAAGTTCTGAAGCTGTGAATGCTCAAGTTCTGAAAGCAAGTTCTAATGATCAAAGTCTGATGACAAAGCCTGATATTCTGATTCAGTGTGGAAGTCAAGACTCTCAGAAGTTTTTACAAACTTTGAAACTTAAGGGAAGGGAGACTACTGTCTACTATAAGGATCCCAAGATTCAGACACTTGATGAAGATATTGCTAGAAGATTATTTCTCAAGCATAATTCTGGAATGGATTTAGAGACTCTAATGGAGGAAGAAGCTAGATTTGCAGCTGAGAAAACAAATCTTAAATCTAAAGCTTCTAATGCAAAGAAACCTCCAAGGCCTAAGGCAAAAGGTATTGTGATCAAGGAAAGGTCAACTTCTGAGGCTTCAAAGCCCAAGACAAGATCACAAGTTGAAATTGATCCCAAGGCAAAAGGGAAAGGAAAGATCGATGAACCAACAAAGAAACATGAGATGAAGATTCCTCAAATCCCGATGAAACCTGTGTGCACAATGGTTCAGGTTTTTGATGATACAGCTGCAGAAGATGAAACTATTGAAACTTTAAAAAGAAGAAAGATATCAGAAAAATCTAAGATAACCTCTGACATAGCTCAAGTTGTTCAAAGTGAAGAAAGTTCAAAACAACAAGATACAGAAGAATCTACAAATCCTGATCAAGTCATCAAGACATCAACCTCTGACAGAGTTCAAGTTGATTTGAACAAGATGACAGTTACTGATAAGAGGAAACTCCTATGGAAAAATGTTAATCCATCAGATCCTAAGAAAAGTCAACTGCTATCTGATTTCATGACTGTTGGATTGAAAGCCAGAGAAGCAAGAGACATAGCTGGATTAGGTTCTAAAGAAGCCAAGATCAAAACAGGAGTTGAAGTAATTACCAGAGATCCATTTTTATTAATTGACAAACCTCTTGAGGAAGTTACACAGAAACACCTTGACAAGGTTATATATGTTCAAGTGGTACTGGATGCTCATGATAAGAGTAATGTCAAGGAAAAGCTGATTCTATTTCTTGAAGATGGAAGAACATACAGAATGTCAGAATCGGATGTGCTGAACAAATCTCTAAAAGAACTTCAATTCTTTCATTATCTTTTGGAGATAAAGTCTGAAATTACCAGAAGATGGTCAAATTTCATAATGAAGACCATAAGGGATAAATCCAGAATCTCTGGATCAAGGGTTGCAGAATTTGTTCCAAAGATAGTTGAAGATGATGGAAGTGAAATTCCAATGAAAAAGAATTCTGCTAAACTTGAAATTATTCTGAAAGAGAAATGTCTGTGCTATAATGAAAACTCATCTCATCCAACGGTAATCAGACTTGGTGATGGTTTGGAAAGAAATCACATCTCAGCACTTAGGACTGCAATCTACCAGATTGGAAGTCAAGATGAAGAAATGAAGCAAGTCAAGGCTACATTAGCTCAAGTCCTGAGAAATGCAGAAGAGAAGCTGATATCAAACTTTGTCAAGAATCACTTTGGATTCAGATTGACTCAGTAAAATTGGTAAAAGCTGCAAGGACTGTAAGTTGTAGTTAGTTGTCTAAATAAACTTTCATTGCATTTGTACTTAAAAGTTTTTGACATCATCAAATCTTTTAACTTGTATGTTTTTCATAATTTACAAGTTGGGGGAGATTGTTACAAGATTTGCACTCTTCGTATGATTCAAAATCAAACTTATCCAAGTAACCATCTTGATATAATTTGGAAATGCGTTTCTCATTTATGTGACCTAAACGACAATGTCAAAGGTATGTTTGATTTGATTCTTACATCTTAATATGTTTATTATCATTATTTATGTTATAGACAGGAGTATCTAAATCAAGAACATATAAACCATTAAACAAACGTGCAACCCCACAGGTAACATTATTGAATGAAAAGAAACAACTATTGTTCTAAATCAAAAATGAAAAACCTTTCTTGTTGTTGAGTGGCATTTATGACACTTTATTATGCTCTATAAAGCTTTGAATTGGTGTATTTATGCTCAAGTTATTGGTGTTTTAATTTGTTTTCTAGTATTTTTGCATTTCAGGCATTAATATGAGAATTAGGTGAATTAGAATTGATTTGATGCTAATATGATGTTAGGATGGTGTCCGAGGAATAAAGCTCGCGAAGACCAGCTCGAAACTGCAAGAAAAAGAAGAAAGATGATTTTTGGCAGAAGCCCAGCGCGCCCGCGCTGATCAAGCACGCGACCACGCCAGGTCGGGTTTCAAGAATCCTGTTTTGAATAGAAGACTGATTTTTGGACTTCTCTGCTGATTAGGGCTGCTAAATAATCATAACTTTAGTTCATTTTTCAGATTGTATCACAAAGGAGAGCTGTAAGAAGACCGTGTTAGGACGATTCAATGAAGACGAAGAAGATCTTATTTTTACTTGTAAATCTTTGTTCTAAGTTGTAACTTGGATGCAAGTTTTCTTATTTGTGAACCTTATTCTTGTTTCATACTTGGTTTTATTTATTATTCGTTATAAAGACTACGTTTATTATACCATGCTTTCATCGGAACCCACATTTATGATGAGTCCGATTATGGGCTAATCGTTATCATGGGGTTCTAGCGGATTTATTTATGGATTTTTTAGTTGATTTGTTTCGATGCCTTAGTGTGTGGTGATTGTATGATAACCTAGTATTGGTTGCGCTTATTCGTCTTATGAGCGTCGCGAACTTATAAGATAGTGTGTTAATTCTTAATGAAGCGAACGTATATTTAAGGATTTAGAACTCGCCATGCTAGCATAGGTTCATGTATTGTTATGCATGATTCGTGGTAATTTTAACCATCTTACTTGCTCTATGTAATCAAGATAGATAACTTGTACTTAAACCGTTATGTTGTTAAATTCTATATACATATAGGGTCTCAATATAATTGGTATTTATTCAGCTTCTATCTCTTTTATGGATGTCTAGTAGTATGGTATTCGTACAACGAAAGTTGGCGTTCATCAGCTTCGTGTTATCTGATTAGTGTCATCACCATTACATGCTAAGGTTAAGAATGAAAAGGCTATTGAATAAAGTATTTAATGAAGTTATAATCCCATGTTTGTCATATATATTAATTCGATCATTCTTATTCTCTTAGTTATAATTGTTAGTTTAATTCTTAGTTAAAAACAATATCAATTTGTTATCGTATTAGCATTGGATAATAACCATATCATCAGTGCATAAGTGCATAAATTAATTAGTCAACCAAGCCAGTCTCTGTGGGAACGAACTAGAAATAATTCTATATTACTTGCGAACGCGTATACTTGCGTGTATTATTAGCGCGTGTTTAGCGACTAACAAGTTTTTGGCGCTGCAGCCGGGGACTCTGTGTTAATTTTTTAGTTTATGTGTTTGTCGTCAGTGGTCGTTAAAGTTCATTGACTCGAACATTATTACTTATCTGTTTTCTTGTCTTATTTAAGGTACTCTAGCGAGCGTGTATGCATACGCGTTCTCGGTCTGGTAAGAGAAATCTGGATCAAGCCGAGGAAGAAGCTGTAGTGGTTCGAAGAGAAGTTTTTAAAGAAGAAGAGAAGTTTGAAGAAGAAGAGAAAGTCGAGGAACCAGTTTTAGTAGTGATGGGTGATCAAGAAGAAATTCATAAGGCTCTGATGTACTATTCTCAGCCTAAGATCAATGATATTCAGTCAAGCATCATCAGACCAGCCATCTCGGCTAACACGTTTGAGATCAAGTCAAGCACGATTCAGATGATACAGAACTCAGTTCAGTTTGGGGGTTCTCCTACTGAAGACCCCAACATGCACATCAGGGATTTCATCGAGATTTGTGACACTTTCAAGTTCAATGGTGTGATTGAAGATGCTCTCAAGCTGCGACTCTTCCCATTCTTTCTTAGGGACAAAGCTAAGTGCTGGTTATATTCTCTACCACCAGGGTCTATCACTAAATGGGAAGATCTTGCTCAAAAGTTTCTCACTAAATTCTTCCCTATGGCGAAGACTGCTGCAATCAGGAATACTCTTACTCAGTTTGCTCAGCAAACTGGAGAATCTCTGTGTGAGGCTTGAGATCGATATAAGGAGATGCTAAGGAAGTGCCCACACCATGGCATGCCTGATTGGATGATTATAAACTGTTTCTATAATGAATTGGGTGCTACTTCTAGACCCATGCTTGATGCAGCATCAGGAGGAGCCTTGTGGGCTAAAAGCTACAATGAAGCTTATGAATTGATTGAACTGATGGCTGCTAATGAATACCAGAATCCTTCCCAGAGACTAACTCAGGAAAAAGTAGCAACAATTCTGGAGTTGGATGCAGCAACTGCTATAGCTGCCCAACTTAAGGCTTTGATGATGAAGGTGGACTCTTTGGCTAATTATGGAGTTAATCAAATCACTAGTGTTTGTGAGCTTTATGCTGGTGCCCATGAGACTGATCAGTGTGCTAATTCTAGTGAATCTGCTCAGTTCGTGAGCAATTTTCAGCGATCGCAGCAACCTGTGCCAGCCACCTATCATCCTAACAACCGCTATCATCCTAATTTCAGCTGGAGCAACGCTCAAAATGTGGTTCAACAGCCTTATCAGCAGTACCCAGCTAAGCAGTACAAGCCCCCTGGTTTTCAGCAACCACAATATGCACCAAGACAGCAACTTCAATAGCAACAAGCTAATGAAAAATCTGAATTAGAGGAGTTGAAGCTTTTGTGCAAGAACCAAGTTGTTTCTATCAAGACCTTAGAAAATCAAATCGTACAAATTGCCAATGCCTTATTAAATCGTTAACTTGGTACATTGCCTAGTGACACTGAAGTGACAGTAAGGAATGAAGCCAAGGAGCAGGTAAAGGCAATCACTTTGAGGTCTGGAAAGGTTGCGAATCCCGAACAAACTCTAGAGTTGACTGAAGAAGCTGGGGCTGAGAAAGAAGTAGAGCAGCAGGAAGTAGAAGTGGAGTCAAGGAAGACTACTGTTGAGCACACTCCTCCTGAGGGTAATACAGGGGAGAAACAGATTTATCCTCCACCGCCATTTCCTAAGCGGTTGTAGAAGAAAAAGTTGGATAAGCAATTTGAGAAGTTTCTGGAGGTGTTCAAGAAGCTTCATATCAACATACCTTTCGTTGAGGCTCTTGAGAAGATGCCTAGTTACGCAAGGTTTATGAAGGGTATACTCTCTCGAAAAGTGAAGCTAGATGATTTAGAGATTGTCGCTCTCACGGAGGAATGCAGTGTTGTGCTGTAACAGAAGTTGCCTCCGAAGCTTAAAGATCCTGGAAGCTTCACTATTCCGTGTACTATTGGAAAAATGTCTTTTGACAGATGCTTATGTGACTTGGGAGCTAGCATTAATCTGATGCCTTTGTCAATCTTCAAGCAGTTGGACTTACCTGATCCAAAACTGACTTATATGACTTTGCAGTTGGCCGATCGTTCTATTACAAATCCGCGAGTTATTGTGGAGGATGTCTTGGTCAAGGTTGATAAACTCATCTTCCCTGCTGATTTCGTAATTCTTGATTTCGAGGAGGATAAGAAGATTCCCATAATTTTGGGAAGACCTTTCTTGGCAACTGGCTGAACCTTGATAGATGTGCAGAAAGGTGAGCTGACAATGCAAGTGCTGGATCATGATGTAACTTTTAATGTGTTCAATGCTATGAAATTTCCTACGGAAAATGAGGAGTGCTTAAAGGTGGAGTTGGTCGATTCTGCGATGACTTCAGAACTTGATCAATTACTAAGGTCTAATGCCTTAGAGAAGACCTTATTAGGGAATTCCGATAGTGAAGATGATGAAGGGGATGAACAGTTGCAATTTCAGAATGCTTCTCCCTGGAAGAGGAAGATTGATATGCCTTTTGAATATCTTGGAATGGGGGAATTGAACAAAGCTCCTAAGCGCCTCAAGCCATCTATTGAGGAAGCTCCTACTCTTGAGCTTAAGCCTTTACCTGAATATTTGAGGTATGCGTTTTTAGGTGATGCATCTACTCTGCCTGTAATTATTGCATCTAACCTTTCAGGTAGTGATAAGGAAAAGCTTTTGAGTATTCTAAGAGATTTCAAATCGGCAATTTGTTGGACTATAGCAGATATTAAGGGAATTAGCCCTTCTTATTGTATGCATAAAATTCTGCTAGAGGAAGGTAGCAAGCCTACGAATGAGCAGCAAAGAAGACTCAATCCGATCATGAAGGAAGTAGTGAAGAAGGAAATTCTTAAGTGGCTGGATGCAGGGATTATTTATCTCATTTCTGACAGTTCTTGGGTGAGTCCAGTTCAGTGTGTACTGAAGAAAGGAGGTATCACAGTTGTTGCTAATGAGAAGAATGAGCTCATTCCTACACGAACAGTCACGGGATGGAGAGTTTGTATGGACTACAGAAAACTGAACAAGGCCATTAGGAAGGATCACTTCCCTTTGCCCTTCGTTGACCAGATGCTTGACATATTGGCTGGTCATGAGTACTACTGTCTTCTGGATGGCTATTCAGGCTATAATCAGATTTGTATCACTCCAGAAGATCAGAAAAAGACTACCTTCACTTGTCCATTTGGTACTTTCGCCTTCAGACGAGTTTCTTTTGGTCTGTGTGGTGCACCAACCACATTTCAGAGATGTATGCTGACCATTTGTTTCTGATATGATTGGCCGGAATGTGGAGGTGTTCATGGACGACTTCTCTGTATTTGGCAATTCTTTCGATGAATGCTTGCAAAATCTTGGACACGTTCTTAAGAGGTGTGTTGAGACCAATCTGGTTCTCAATTGGGAAAAATGTCACTTTATGGTGCGACATGGCATTATTCTTGGGCATAAGGTTTCTAGTAAGGGTCTTGAGGTGGACAAAGCCAAGGTGGGAGTCATTGAGAATCTTCCTCCACATATTTCTGTTAAAAGAATTCGCAGCGGGTTTCTATAGGCGTTTCATCAAAGACTTCTCTAAGATTTCAAAGCCTTTGTGCAGTTTGTTAGAGAAAGATGTCCCTTGCAAGTTTGATGACGAGTGCCTTGCAGCTTTTGAGACATTAAAAAAGAGTTTAATCACGGCACCTGTCATAACTGCACCTGATTGGAATGAACCTTTTGAGATGATATGTGATGCAAGTGACTATGTAGTTGGAACAGTTCTTGGGCAGAGAAAGAACAACATATTTCATGATGTCTACTACGCTAGTAAGACCCTAAACGGTGCTCAACTAAATTATACTACTACGGAGAAAGAACTTTTGGCTATTGTCTATGGTTTTGAAAAATTTTGATCTTATCTGCTTGGGACTAAAGTGGCAGTTTTCACTGATCACGCGGCAATTCGTTATCTCGTCTCGAAGAAGGACTCGAATCCTAGATTGATCAGATGGGTTCTTTTGCTTCAAGAATTTGAAATAGAGATCAAGGACAGAAAGGGGACTGAAAATCAAGTCGCTGATCATCTCTCGCGTTTAGAGAACCCTAATACTACTTCATTGGATAAGACATTGATAAATGAGTCTTTTCCCGACGAACAGCTGTTTGGAGTGCAAGAAGAAGAACCGAGATTTGCAGATATTGTGAACTACCTTATGAGTAATATCATGCCTCCCGACTTATCTTATGCTCAAAGGAAGAAGTTTCTACATGAAGTGAAGTGGTATATGTGGGATGAGCCGTTTCTTTTTCGTCAAGGAGCTGACCAAATCATCAGGAGATATATTCCTTACAGCGAAACGGGGGAATCTTGCGAGATTGCCACTCAACGACTTATAGAGGACATTATGGTGGAGAAAAGACAGCAGCTCGTATTCTTCAAGCAAGTTTCTTTTGGCCAACCTTGTTTAAAGATGCTCATCGGTTCGTTTTGAAATGTGATCGATGTCAACGTGTGGGTAATATGTCTAAAAGGGATGATATGCCTCTTATTTTGTTTAGTGACTGTTTTGAGATTTAACCTATAAAACAAATAAAGATTCCTGATTCATACTACAAAATTATGGGGTAATTATAGATTTACTCCTATATATCAGACAATTATGTTAATGTAAAAATGGTTCAATATATAAGACAATGCACTAATATCAGAAGTTCTTCTAATATATATTAGTTTAAATAATCCTATATAAATATCGAAAGGTGGCATTAATTATAGTTGGTGAGGGAACTTTGTACGCATTTCCGTCATAAGAAGTATACGACGACCATTCCGTCGTAAATTAGGTACAAACGCCGTCGTTTCCACTTGCAAATATAAATAATGATTTTGTTCATTTAATTCAAAGTATAATTAAATAGTAAAATATATATTCTTGCGACGAAAAAAAATTCCATCGGAAAGTTAAAACGACATTTTACTTTTTATGTTGTCTTTTTATTTTTCTTTAAATTTTTTGGCACCTGTTTATCGGTAAAATACTATACTTACGACGTCAATTTTTTTTCGGCGCAAGTTTTTACGACGATTTCTACCTTTCCGTCGTAAGAATGCGCGGAAACAACTTCTCTATTATAATGCTATAGGATAGAAAAGAAAAGAATAATGAATAGCTTATTTTTCTTTCTCTCCCAATCTTTACAAAAGTGAGAAAGGAGATTTTGAAAATAAAAATAAAGAAAACTTCTTTCTAAATCTGCAGGTTTTTTTCCTTTCTTTTATAAAAATTGTTGGGGAATAAGCTAAGAAATCAATTTTTTACATTTTTTCTTTTCTCTCAAAAAAAAAAATCTGAAATATGCAAAGGTAATGGTATAGTTAATATATATCTTATGCTCCCTAAATCTTAATATATATAAGGGCTACTCCAATAGAAACCAATTTAGAATATATACTAGAAACCAAATAATTTTAAAAAAAAAAACTAATTCGAAATATAACACATATGGTATGTAAATCGATCGTTGAGAGATGTAGAAAAATATAGTGAAATCGGATTTTAAAAAAAACTTACGGTTTGACAGGAAAAATTAAATGAAAAACGGATGGGAAAAGCTGAAATTGGGTGTGGGAGGGTGCAGAGTAATTGGGTGGGGTGATTTAGGGGGGACCATTAGATTCGGTAGATTTAATGGCTTAGATTGGTTCCTAGTTTCTATTTTAATTTTAGTTTGTATTTGATCAATCCCCTATATATATATTATATATATAGGGGCTACTACAATGGAAACTAATTTAGAATATAAACTAGAAACTAAATATTTTTTTAAATTAATTCGAAATATAACACATATGGTATGCAAATCGATCGTTGAGAGATGTAGAAAAACACAGTGAAATCGGATTTTAAAAAAAAACTTACGGTTTGACGAAAAAAATCAAATTAAAAATGGAGGGGAAAAGCTGGAATTGGGTGTGGGAGGGTGCAGAATAGTTGGGTGGGTGATTTAGGGGGACCATTAGATTAGGTAGATCTAATGGCTTAAATTGGTTCCTAGTTTCTATTTTAATTTTAGTTTGTATTTGATTATTCCCCTATATATATAGATGGCTAATCCAATAGAAACCGATTTAGAATAGAAACTAGAAACCAATTTTTTTTTTAAACTAATTCGAAATATAACACATATGGTATGCAAATCGATCGTTGAGAGATGTAGAAAAATATAGTGAAAACGGATTTTAAAAAAAACTTACAGTTTGACGGGAAAAATCAAATTAAAAACGGAGGGGAAAAACTGAAATTGGGTGTGGGAGGGTGCAGAGTAATTGGGTGGGGTGATTTAGGGGGATCATTAGATTAGGTAGATCTAATGGCTTAGATTGGTTGTTAGTTTCCATTTTAATTTTAGTTTATATTTGATCAATCCCATATATATATATATATATATATATATATATAAAGGAAAACCCCCGGGAGCTCTAGAATCATCTCAAAATTATTAATCTATTTTTTTAGAGTTCCTCAATTTTAATTCAATAAAATTAAATTTTCCTTTTATACATTCGAATTAATAGGGAAGATAATAAATATTTAGAATTTAATCATATTTATAATTTGTTTATTCAAATTTTTTCGAATTAATAGGTAAGATAATAAATATTTAGAAATCAATCCTATTTAGAATTTATTCATTTGAATGATTTCGAATTAATAGGAAAGATAATAATTATTATCCTATTTAGAATTTGTTCATTCGAATGATTTCGAATTAATAGGAAAGATAATAAATATTTAGAAGTCAATCCTATTTAGAATTTATTTGTCTGAAAATTATTTATCTATTTTTCTAGAGCTCCTCAATTTTAATTCAATAAAATTAAATTTTCTTTTATACATTCGAATTAATATGAAAGATAATAAATATTTAGAAGTCAATCCTATTTATAATTTGTTTATCTGAATTATTTCGAATTAATAGGGAAGATAATAAAAATATTTAGAAATCAATTCTATTTAGAATTTGTTCTTTCGAATCATTTCGAATTAATAGGAAAAATAATAAATATTTAAAAGTTAATCCTATTTAGAATTTATTTTAACAATTTTTTACCTATTTCTTAAATAACTTTAATTGTCAATCCTATTTGAAATTTGTTTATTCGAATTAATCGGGAAGATAATAAATATTTAGAAATCAATCCAATTTATAATTTGTTCATTCGAATCATTTCGAATTTATAGGAAAGATGATAAATATTTAGAAATCAATCCTATTTAGAATTTATGTAAACAAATTTTTACATTTTTCTCAAATAACTTAAATCGTAATTTTATATTTAAATTTGAAGTTCACTAAAAAATAGAACTTTCTTATTTAGGTCCTATATTTTAGGAAATAAAATTCAAATTCATGTAGAATTAGAAATAAAATTCAAGTTTATATCGAGTATGAAATTTACTTATTTAGGTTATATATTTTTGAAAATAAAATCAAAGTTAATGTAGAAGTAGAAATAATATTCAAACTTATATAGAAGTAAAATTTTATTAAAATTCTATTAAAAAATTATAATAATTAAAACTTATTTCAACTTATTCAAAATAGAAAAGAAAAAAATTGCTACTAACATATTCGAAATGGTCATGGGAGTTAAAAGGGGCCGATAGACCCTCAATGTACAAATATTTAAAATTATTTATCGTAACCCTCTTTTTTTATTTAATTTTGTAGGACGTGGGATTTTGAGTGTATATAAAAATATCCAATACAATATTCTTTTTTTGCTAAATAATATAATATTCTTTAATTATAGAGGTGTGCATCTGTTTATTTTTTTAATATTTAAATATTTTTTGTCTAAATTATAATAATTTTTTATCTGTATTGTATTTGACGGGAGGACGGCTCAACCTAAATTTTATCTACATAATAATATTTTTTTTACTAGCATTGTATTTGACGGGAGGGCGGATCAAACTAAATCTTCTTTAAATTTAAATAATTTTTTCATTATTTTTGTGTTTGATGGGAATGCGGCACAAACTAAATTTTATCTAAATTGTAATAATTTTTTCATTAGAATTGTGTTTGACGGAATGGCGACTCAAACTAATTTTTATCTAAATCATAATAATTTTTTAATACTGTTATGTTTGAAGGGAGAGCGGGTCAAACTAATTTTACTTAAATTATAATATTAGCTTATATTAGAATTTATCTAATTATTTTTTATTACAACAAGCGTCGGCCTAACAAAACCTCATAATTTGTACAATTATTATTGACTTATGAAGATGTGATATAACATGGTATCATAAATAAAAATGTACGTCACTTTGTTATGTTATTTATATTATAACATGTGTCGGACTAACAAAGGATGACACAAAATGGGCAATAATTATGAATAATTATTATTTTTAATTATAGTTCATGTTTTTCTTAAATTATCTTCCTATTAATTTTTTTAAAAAAAATTATAGGGTCGCTGCGCAGCGCTGTTTTGTGAACTAGTACTGTGTAAAGGAAGAATATATAGGTTTGTTTTGTTTTGGTTAGTTTGATTTACAGGGGGTATATTGTTAAACTTCTCGGTCATAGTATAAACTTTCCTTTGATGAGGAATTCCAGTCATAAGTATTGTTATATTTCTTACAACTCAATATAAAAGATAAAAATGAAACAATTATATGTATTTGGTTTTAATTATTTTATAAAAAATATTTAATTTAGCTTATCATAACTTGATCATTTTATTTGATACTTTATGTAATTAATAACATCTTCAATAATCTCTTACTAAATCCCTAAATATAATATAAAATATTAGGCTATTAGTGAGTTAGCACATTTTAACGGGATCAATTTTCAACAATATTTTTTATATTCACTCTTTATTTATATTTTATTCATATTTGAATATAAAAGAGAGACATAATTGGGATAAAAGTTGGAGGGAATGGATCTATACTTCTATATAATAACTGAAATGAAGTATAATTTAGTAGCTATTTTTTTGGTTTGGTTTGGTTACCTCAATCATGACCGTCAGATCTTTCTAATCAAACTGTAAGAGCCGTTAGATCTAAATATTAAAAGGATACATCACCCAATTTTCGGGGTTCAGATCCCGTCAAAAGCGATATTTATATTATTTTTTATATCTTACCCCAGTTCTGAAATTCGAATCTCGTTAATAACAAATATCTATATTGCAATTTAAGGATACAAATAAGCTCTCAAATTTGAATCTATACGAGTTTTTTCATGGATAATCTTATTTAATTTTGTTTAATTCTTATTTTATTATTTAGCACGAGCTATTATGTCCTTAAAATATTGATCATATAAATATGTTATTGTTATGTATTCTTACACAAAATTTATAATAATTTAGGTGAATATTTTAAAAAAAGATTTAGAAATATTATTTATAAACAAAAGTTAAGAGATATGTAATACCTCTTAAATTTAAGGAGAGCTAATAAACTCTTAACTTTTTTAAAAGCGTCTAAAAAGAATTTTGGAGGTCTAATTTTTGTATGACTCTTTATTTTTGAAATTAAGATATCCGGAGATGCTCTAAAGTCTGAATAACCTATTGACCTTTAGAAGGAAAATGAGGGGAAAAAATCACCTACTTAACTCTAGGCTTAGAGCAAATCCAACAATTTTCTAGTAGATTCTTTATAAATATTATAAAATATTAATTTTTAGTAATTTAAGACATAATTTTGAATTTCAACTTCAACAATGATTCTTATCTTCCTTCCTTATTATTATTATAGGGAATTGATAAATAAGTTCCTGATTTTACTATTTAAGCTCCAAATCTTATTTTTAAGTTCTAAATGCCAGAATTACCCTTCTCTTTCTCTTGTGATATAATAAAAAAATCATGTATTCAAGACTATTTGCCAAACAACACTCCCCTAAATTATTTCATTACATAAACCTTCTGTCTTCTAATAATTTCTTCTCCAAAAAACACAAAGCATGGATGAAGAAACTGGAGACGAAGTTTTAGCAGATCTTAATGATATAATCCAACTTCTTCGAACGAAAAATGTGGAAGAACTCTATGAATCATATGAGTTGGGGCATGGAAATCAGATTAATGAAAAAGGTAATTCTATAACTAGGTTTTACTCCAAAAGTGTGATTTTGAATGAATTATTTTGACATATTCACTATGTAGAAATCTAAGATTTATTCTTAATTTATATATATTCTGCATCATGCATAATTTTTGTTGATTTTTTTTTATCATTGTCATTTATATTAGATGATTCTACAATGGAAAATCAAAGCACAAATGGGTGTGATACACTATTATTTATTTCAACAAATAATTTTTCAACTCGTGAGGAACTTCTCAGTAATGTTCGTGAAATTGTTTTTAAGCAAGGATTTGTGACAAAGATTAAAAAGTCGAAAACAGATTGTTACGTCATTATTGGATGCGATAGGGGAGGCAAATATCAATCAAAGAAACCACCCGAGGAAAAAAAAGAAAAGTGACTGGATCTAGATTAATTGATTGTCCTTTTGAAGTTTGTGGAAAAAGAAAAAGAGATGGCGTATGGAAATTAGACATAAAAAACTTGTCTCATAATCATGAAGCTTCAAGAGACATGTCTGGTCATCCTTATTGTCATCGTTTCAGTAATGAGGAGATTCAGCGAATTCAGGAGATGACAAGAGCAGGTATTCCACCGCGTCAGATACTTACATCGCTCCGACAAAGTAATTCGAATCTGCAAGCAATTTCTAGGACTTTGTACAACGTTCGTGCAAAAATTAAAAGAGAAAGCTTGAATGGGCATTCAAATATTCAAGCTTTGTTTGAAGAATTTGGTCAAAGTAATTTCATTTATGATATTGAGCGTGATGAGAAAGGACATCTGACTCACTTGTTTTTTGCACATCCACTTTCCATAGAAATCACAAAGACCTATTCTAATGTCTTTGTCATGGATTGCACGTATAAGACGAACAAGTTCAAAATGCCACTACTTGATGTTGTTGGAATGAATAGTTTCAATGGTTCATTTTATTCTTGCTTTGCTTTTTTGCGAAAGGAGGAAGAAAGTGATTATATCTGGGCACTGAAAAGGTTTAACAAAATTTTAGATGGGATCCAACCTCAGGTAATTGTTTCTGAAAGAGAGCTTGCTTTGATGAATGCTATAAAAGTTGTTTTCCCAAATACAGGACATCTTCTGTGTATTTGGCATATTGAGAAAAATATCCTTACAAAATGTAAAGGATTTTTCGATGATAAAGTGGGATGGAATACATTTATATCAACTTGGACAAACTTGATTCAATCTCCTGATCAGTCATCTTTTGAGCAAAATATGAATTATTTTGAAGCTCAATATATAGAAAAAAAGTCTTTATTGAATTACATCAACATTACATGAATTCCATATAAGGAGAGATTTGTGTTTGCATGGACAAATAATTTTATGCACTTGGGTAATCATGCTAGTTCAAGGGCAGAAGGTGCTCATGCTGTTCTGAAGCAATATCTGAATGTTTCTACAGGTGATTTTCGTGATGTAAAAGATAAGATTTCTCTTGCAATCGAAAATCAGTACCAAGAAATTAAAGCAAGAGTTGCAAGCGAAAAGGTGCGTGTGCCACATAAGTTTCATATTCCTTTATTTCGAGAACTTGTTTGTCGCATTTCAGTATTTTCTCTTAGTCAGTTATATAAATAATATGAGTTAGCAACAACGCCGGGAGCTTTGATCGACACTTGCAAGTCTCATTTTTCAAATTCTATGGGACTTCCATGTGCACACAAGATAAAAGAATTGAGCAAAGAAGGTGTATTGCATCTCAGTGACATTCATCCACAATGGAGGATTGATACAAAATCATTCATTTGGTAGTATTAATTCACTAAATCATTGAAATGATGACATTGACATTCTCCTTAAAGAATTTCAAGATAAATACCAGAACCTGCCTTTGGTACAAAAAGAAGACAGTAGAAGACAAATTACTCAATTTCTTGATGTTGCACCTCCTGTAATACTTGAACCAGAGATGATTCCGCATAAAGGGCGTCCAATTGGCTCAAAAAATAAGAAAAATAAGAGCTCTAAACCCGTGATCCATCAGCTTTTGAGGTTCATGACATCAGAAAGTGTAGTAAATGTCAAGGTACTGGACATAATTCTCGTACTTGTCCAGGAAAAATGCAAGGCATCTAGAAGACTGCTGCTTATCTTATTTTCATAGCTTAAGTAGTTAATTTATTTTGGCATATTAGACCTGATGTGTTATGATTTGAGACGAGATTTGGATGCATTAATCTTTTGTGATTATGGTCATTTTTGTTGGAAATTTAAATTGGCCCTTGTTTTAATCTTTATTATACTTATACCTTGGGGCAATCTTTTGTGCTAGTATTATTTCCGAAAAGAAGTCCAGTATTTTATTTTTATGATTATATCACAAGAGAAAGAGAAGGGTAGTTCTGGCATTTATAACTTAAAAATAAGATTTGGAGCTTAAATAGTAAAATCAGGAGCTTATCTATCAATTCCCTTATTATATTAAATAAATTTGAAAAGATATGGACAAAAAATGGAACAAAGAGATAGAGAAATGTAAATAGAAGAGAGAGAAATGAATTTTTTATTACTAAAAATGTTATAAGGGAGCACTAGAAGTTCTTTAAAGATAAAGAATGAAATTCATGTCTTAGTGATATAAGGAAGTACTAAGACATTGTTGGAGTGTTTTTTTTGTCAAAATCCTTATAATTGAACTTAAGAGCTCATATAAGGGAGCTGTTGGACTTGCTCTTATGATACCCGTAAAACAAGTACGTTCTTGAACATTCAATGCACTCAATTAAAAAAACTCACTTATAATCATTATTTTTTAAACATTTAAGACTCTCAATTCTCTAATTCTCACCGGTCATTTATTTGATAACCAAAAAATTAGTGCTTAGATGTAGAGTACATTAAAGTTTCTGCCCCTTAAAATTTGCCAAAAAAATAGATGAGTACTCATATTTAAATTAGTGACAGAGTTTCTGCAAAAATAAATAAATAAATAAATAAATAAACAAAATTAGTGACAGAATTCCCCCAAATATCTGAATCTTCTTCCCTTTGCAGCTCAAGTGGTCAATTCTATCAAAAAAGTTTACTTTTGAGGGGTGTTTTTAATCATTCTTAGTATTAAATTTTTAATTTTACCAAAAAATAATATTATAATTCAATTTTATATTAAAAAGTTATAAATTCTTTCTATAAAAATAATATACTTGCATAATTTGATTGCCTAAAATCAAACAATTTATTTGTAATTTTTAAAAATAGTATTGTGTAAATGAAAAATGAGATTAGATTTTTTAAAAGTTCAACTAGTTATTTCAAAAAAACTATTTTAGGTAAAGTTTATCATATTGAAATTCTTATATTTAGTTCTTTTAATTAGAGATAGATGACACTATTAATATTTAAATAATAAATTATATTAATCAATTTAATTGAATTATTATATTTTTTTGATTAAAATCGAATATTTTATTATGTAATTACGAAAATACCCATGTACTAAAAATCATATTTAAATTGGGTTAAGTATCACTTTGGTCACTGAACTGAGAGGCATATATCAAAAGGTTCACTCTAATAATCGGGGTATCACTTGTACCACTATAGTGGAGAGTAATGACACTCCGTCAGAGTTGGCCTGTTGACTTGATGGAAAACGTAACGTTTGTGTCGTGGAAGCATACGTGGACACACGTGGACACACGTGGACACACAGAAGTTGTATTTGTTGAAAAAATATGGAAGTTGTATTTGTTGAATAGATGTATACGGTATATATGAAAATATCGGGTCAAATCCCTCATTTGTACACGACTGATTAGCGAAGAGGGGAAGGGGTGAAAAACCCTAATTTCTTGAAGAGGTGAAGTTTAATCCAAGCTCGACTGATGTAAACGAAGCATTAACGACCGTGAGGTATGAAACCCTAATTTCATTTCGACGATATTGTACATGAATAAGTTTAATTGAACTTTAATTTCATTTTGATTTAACATGAATGTTTTGTGTATTATTTAATTGAATTTGGTATACTTGTTTTGTTGTGATTTGTGTTTTAGTATGTCTTCTTTCGTGACTATTTATATGCATCACCATGGAGATCTGACTTCTCCTCCTAATGTTAGCTAAATAGGGGAAAAGTAGAAACCCTCCATAATGTTGATACTGATGTATTTTCGTTCCGTGATTTGGATGATTTTGCCGTGAAATACGATTACGATCCTTCTGCATTAGTTTATTTTAAGTCTGATGGGTCTAGTTTTAGGAATGGTGTTAGTCTATTATATGATGATGATACTGTGAGGGAAACAGATCCACCTAAATTCAGAAGGATTTATGTATGCTACCATGCACTTAAGGCCGGATGGAAAGCAGGATGCAGACCAGTCATAGGGCTAGATGGCTATTTCCTGAAAACAATCCGCAGAGGCCAACTTTTATCAACTGTTGGCCGTGATGGGAACAATCAAATGTTCCCAATTGTATATGCCATAGTGGAGAGTGAAAACACAGAGAGTTGGACATGGTTAACAGAATTGTTAAAGGATGACCTTGATTTTGGAAATGGCTATGGAATCACAATCATTAGTGACCAACAGAAGGGTTTGGAAAATGTACTGAAATTGTTGTTGCCGAGAGTGGAACATAGATTCTGTGTTCGCCATCTTTATAGTAATTTCAGAAAGAGGTAAATTACTCTCTATTTCTTTTCTAATAGTATATGTATGTATGTTTGTGTACTTGGTGAATCACTAATGTCAAATCTTACTTGTGTAGACACAGTACTGATATGTTGAAGAGGCTATTTTGGAATGCAGCATGTGCTACCCACCCTGTGGCACATATGAGGGCAATGAAGTCTATTGAGAGACTTTCAAAATCTGCTCATGAATTTCTAAGCAAGTTGGATCCAAAAGTCTGGACAAAGGCTTTCTTCTCTACACATTCACAAGCTGATAATGTTGACAATAATATGAGTGAATGTTTTAATGCTTGGATCATTAATGAGAGGTACTCTTTATCAGAAATTTCATATTCTTTTATGCACTTTATATCATCCATTATAACACATTACTTTCATACTATGCTATCCAGGTATCAACAAGTTCTTACTAAGCTGTAAGAATTACATTTCAAGCTAATGACAAGACTTAGAGTTAAGAGGGATGATATGAGAAATAGTGATGTCCAGGTATGCCCAGTTATTAAAAGAAAATTGGATAAACTAGTCATTGAGTCAAGAGGGTGGACAACAGCATGGGATGGAGATAAGAAATACCAAGTCAAACAGGGGACCAGAGCAGTGACTGTGAATTTGGACAAGAGGTCTTGTGATTGCAGAGTATATGACCTCACAGATATTCCTTGTGCACATGCAATTGCTAGCATACATGATAGAAGACATAATCCTATTGATTATGTCTCTGATTATTACAAAAGGGAAAAATACCTTGCTAGTTACAATTTCTCCATACAAGCAATGAAAGGGGGGGAATTCTGGACAATACAATCATGTGAGGAGGTACTTCCGCCAGACATTTCCAAGAAGCTCAGAGGGAGGCCTAAAAAAATGAGGAGGAGAGAAGCTTGGGAAGGGGGTTCCAGAAGTCAAGCAAGTCAAGATGTAGGGGCATCGAGAGATTTAGTAACAGGAGGGTAATGCATTGTAATGTATGTGGTAGTGAAGGGCATAGAAAGAACAAATGTCCCACTATATCCCAACCACCTGTTATGGAACCACCTTTGAGGGAGGAAACATACCAAATTTTTGAAGATCCAGTCATGGAACCCCCTTTGAGGGAAAAACCTGTCATGGAACCACCTGTTAGAGATGAAACTGTAAGAAATGAGGCACCTGTCATTGAAGAGATACAATAATCATCAACTTCAGTGTCAAGGAAGCCTAGTATTATTGTTGGGGAATCTCAAAAGAGGGGAAAAGAATTAAGGAGACAGAAGTTGATGTTTAAGAGGCCTAGACCTGCAGAAAAGGCACTTGAGAAACATGTTGACAAGCTAGCATTCAGGGTGCCAAGGAAGAAACTACCTTTGGTTTTAGACAACAGTGAAGATGGTAAGGATATGTGCTTGAGGGGAAATCAGTCAAGAGGCCTTGAAGATGCTGTTAGAGGTCCGCTAGGTAATGTTGCTGTCTTTGAACCACTTCCCCCTCATACTCCTTTCATGCCAGTTGGGTCAAGAACTTCTGAAACTGCTGTAACCACATCTCAAGCACCAGTAACCTCTTCTCAGACTTCAAGGTCTTCTGCACCATCTGAAGCACCACCAAGGAGAAGTGCAAGGATGTTGATGAAAGGAAAATTCAACTTCAAAAATTCTGAAGATGAACCTGTCTTTCTAGGGGAGGATTAGAAGCTATTATGTTTATGTTTTCCGTGTTTTATACTTTTGTGTTATGTTCTAACTTATTTGCTTCTGGTATATGGACCATTCTAGTACTTTTGTTATGTTCCGGTGGTTGAAATTTTTGCTATGGTTGTCGAAACTTTTGGTTGTACTTTTGTTTGTTCTCAAACTTTTTCAATGAACTGTATCTTTTGTTATGGTTATTGAGCAATATATTTATGTCTACTCTGTTTTTTGGTAAAATTCAGCCGATGAGCCTTTATCATTACAAGTAAAAAATACTTCATTACATTCATTACATCTAACAACCATACTCCTTACATAACATTCATTACATTCAAGCAGTCTCACAGAGTAGCAAAGCTAACAATACAACAACCACAAACATTAATATCTTCAACTTTTTTGAAAGCTTCTTCATTTGATCTTGACTAGCAACAGTTAACTCAAGCAACTCCTTATTCTCAAATTGCAAAACACTATTTTCCTCTGTCTTTTTGCCAAGATCTTCTTCAACAAGTCTCATCTTCTCCTCCAAAAATATTCTTCTATGATTCAACTCCGTAATCACAGATTTGGCTCTTCCAATAAAGTCTGCATCATACCATTCAAAAAATTCACAACCCCCGGACTCCTATATTGAAGAATATTAGTTCATTTTTTTAATATTTCCTTAATGAAAAATCAACACAAATATTACCTTCGGTTTAGAACACGTAAAAAAACGCCTCCCAGGATTTTTCAAAGACCAAGAGGTATAAATTCGAGCTCTTATCCCACAATGACAATTTCTATGCTCCCAATTTTTAACAGAATCGCGAGAAGAACTACCACTGCTTTTGGCTATGGGGCTTTCAATTGTCGCCATGTTGAGATGCTACATATACAAATAATTGAACTATTTTCTCAGTCTGGGGAAAAAAAACAAGAACCCTAATATATATAGAGAGTCTGTAAGTATGTAACTACAATACTATATAGCTGTTACAAGTGAATGAATGCCACATAACCTAAAACTATCCGTTACAATACACATAATTGCCCCACGTCACTGTTTTCGTCAAGTCAACAGGTCAACTCTGATGGAGTGTCATTACTCTCCACTATAGTGGTACAAGTGATACCCCAATTACTACAGTGAACCTTTTGATACATGTCTCTCAGTTCAGTGACCAAAGTGTACTGAACCCTATTTAAATTTAACGGAAGAGTTGTAAACTGAAATTGATTTCTAATTTTTGTGGACCGAATTATCACCATATGAATACTTATCTATTTCTTGCCAAACCTAAGGGATACAAACTTGGACCGAATTATCACCATATGAATACTTATCTATTTCTTGCCAAACCTAAGGGATACAAACTACAAAGTACAATATACTCTTAAATTTATGTGAGTCTTGAACTCAAACGTAATAAAATGGGTTATATTTTAGAATTTAATTCTAGAAACAATATGATGTTATGCTTTGAATACCGTAAATAGTTTCGATCTCGATTAAGTTTATTAATAACTAAAGATCATCAAGAATATGTTTGAATACAATGAAGAAAACATAAAAAATCAAAAAAATGCACATGTACGAGGGGGATGAATGCAATCTTGACACAACCAAACTGTGATCTACTCGTTTTGTTTCTGTCCAAAAATAAGACACCAGCTGTCAAAATGATTCATAACAACAGTATTTGCATCATTGCATTACTTAATAAAACAAAGCATTATTAGTTTGTGATTAATTTGCAATACAAATACAGACCATAAAAGGAGGGGATGATCACATGCACGCAGTTTGTAATCTGCTGGCAGAAGCAATTCCAATCATATTCTATCCAATCCTCGGCCAACAGTATCTAGCTTTCCATGTACTACTTTCTCTGAATTACAACTTAAATGCCCCCCCCCCCCCTTCTCTGAATTACTGCTATCTACTAGCATCTAGCAACTTATCCAAACCCTCTCTCTCCCACATTATTCTCGTTCTCTCTTTCTCAAAGTTGCACTTTTTTTATCGATTGGTCCTGCGGCCGTAAACGAACCGAGTTGATCGCTAGGCTCGACTTGACCCAACTCGATTCGTTAAGTAATCAACCTCGTGTTCAAATAAGAAAATATGCTCATTAAGCTTATCGAGTCGATCCGTGTTTTACAAGTGGTCGATTCGAACTCGACTCGAGACAAACTTGAACTCGACTCGAGATTGACCCGAGATCGACTCGGCTCGTTAAAAAAATCCAAATATATACATGAGCATGCTCTATTCTAAATATATACAACATTATTTTAATTGGGTAGGGTCTTGTTTGGACTCTAATTGTGAAAAAGACCAAAAATAAATAAAAAATTAACGACCAACTCGAACTCGACTCGAACCCGATCCGACTCGAAACGTCGTGAACAACTCAAACTCGACCCGGTTATTAACGAACTCGAGTTCGAACATTAAAATCTAATCGTTAAACTTTTCGAACTCGACTCGACTCGTTGAGAAAAAACTCGAACTCGTTAAGGAAAAATTCGACTCGACTCGGTTCGTTTACAACCCTAATTGGTCCAGTGTGTACTCGTGTGTATATATTAAGTACTAATTTCTTACTCCCGAGTTTTGAAAATGGTGGAAAGTAAGTGAAAGTTAAGTAAAACAGTTTCACTTTCATCTCTAATCGTACTTCCGAGTTTTTAAAAGAAACAAAAGCAGGTGGTGATAAATGTAAATTTTACATACTTTACCTTCAAAACTTTCATCCCATTTTTGAAATGAAAGTACTTTAACTCCTTATCACTTGCTTCTTTACCTAATAAAACTTGGAGAGTAAGGTCTAAATTTATGAGTTTGATGCATTTTAATTGATATAATTGTTATGAATATTAAAGGGTCCACCATTATAAAGAAAAAATATAAAACAATCAAAATAAGTTAAGTTCGTAATTTTTTTTGTTCATGAACATAGTATAAAAATCTGTTTTTTTATTTTATTTTAACATATGACAAACAAGCTAAAATAAAAGAAAAAACAATCATGAAGTTTATATGAAAGTTGATCAAAGAAATTGGTTGCTGGACTATCAACGAATCCTTAAACATTCATTTAACGGAACTATTAAAGTAATACGTGCTTTTATTTGGGAAAAATAATCGAAGCCAAATTTTATAATTATGATATAGTAGTCGAACCCTCGATCTCTCTTAAAAGCCGAACCCTGGACCTCTCTTAAAAAAACAATAAGCCGTGATATGGTGAGTAAATATAAAATACTTGTATGAAAATGTAGGCTGTAGGTACGGGGCATAATGGGTTTGTTAGAAGTGGAAGGGAGTGAAGTATTAAATATGGAAGCAAATTGGCAATGTTGAATAACAACATGTTCAATCAGCTCACATGGCCTCTCCTGTCAACTCAGTTTTGACAGCTCCATTTGTGGACAAACATGCAAATATAAATTAAAACAGGTGAAGAAACCCCCAAGAATCCCATGCAACTCTCCAACTAATTTCTTTCTTTTCTTATGGACCCCTCCTCTTCCGCTACAAGTTATCAACAAGAAGTTGAACCTGGAAGCCTTTTAGAAGAATGTTGGTTCTTTGAAAACTTGTTAACTTGTAGCAAACCAAAGATGTCAAGATGCAACTCTGATCCTTGTCCTTCCACTAATCAAGAACAGTTCTTGATTAGTAGTACTAAGCTTGTAGCTCCCAAGTTGATAAGAGCGCCATCTTTGCCTAGTAATGTTAAGGCTGCAAAAACTGTGGAGGTTATTCAACAAAATGGTAGGCATGATTCTGCAGAGGTCATGCAGTATAAGCCACAGGCACAGGCAGTACCGCCCCCTCGAAATACTTTGCTTCGGGCTCCATCTCTACCACCACCTAGTATTGGAAGAGCAGAAGAAGATGATGAAGAAGAAGAAGATCAAGAAAGTGAATTTAGATTGGGTAGATTGATTAGGCAAGCTTCTCTCAAATCCTCAGATACCTTTTTGCCTCCAAGACAAACACCAAAGGTAAACATTACTAATCCACTGTAATACCAACATTGTACAAGATCTTATTATGTTGTTGATCAGGACTTGATGTTATTTGGACTATGCACAGAGCTCTAGCACCGCGAGGCGTTCCAGAAAGAAAACACTGGTGGATGGGAACAATGGAATGGGAAATCAATACCAAATGAATCGAACAAAGAAAGGAAAACTGCCTACTGATATCCAGAAGAAAGAAGTAGAAAGGGTTGAGGCCTTAAGTGCACAATTTGAAAAACAATATTTGGAAAATAAAGTTCCAATGAACAAAGTTTCAGGCTTTGAAGAGAAGAACTGGGATGATCAACTGGAAGACAAAAAAACCAGGAGGCCATATACTATGTCTGATGCAGCACCAAGGTCTCTGATGCGTTCAACCACATCAATTCCAAAATGGGCTGCTGCTGCCGCAGAAAATGACCAGAGGTCATCACAGGATATGAAGGCACAGATCAAGTTCTGGGCTAGAGCTGTGGCTTCCAATGCGCGTGCCCCTGGAGTTCTATAACTGACTATAACCCGAAAATCATTATTTGTTCTACCACGTAACCAACGAGAAACCAAAAATAAAATGGGAAGCTAGCTACTAATCTTCTGCACTTGTTTAATATCTTTCATAATCTCGTATTCCATTTATGTTACCTTATATTTAAATCTGTTGTATTGACAAAATCGTGTACTTATGTGGATGATTAACTGGTAAAAATATTAACATGTTGATCTTCATTCTAATTGATGTGTAATATTATCAGCAAGTCTTTGTGTTTGTACTCATGCACATGGCTTTTAACGTTGTCCCCCTTGCGAGAGGTCAAGAGTTCGACTCCTGGCATGTGTGCGTGTGTGATTAAGGATGTACCAGGAGACAAACTAGTGTGACCATTACTTGCATAACAAAATTTCTTTGTTTTGGTCGGCTTGTGTTGTGTGCAATCATTTACAAAGGAAAGACAGCAAGAATTAGCGTGTTAAAGAAAATGATAGTGAGAATACATATTAAGCCAGCCTAGTTATACTTGTACAAATATACTTTAACAACATCTGCAGACGAACATGCAACTTACTGAACTCTAATGGTAAATAACAGATTTATCCAGGGGAGCATGCAGCAAAGATAAATGTAAAGCCAGGCAAATGACCACTTTGTTTCAAACAAGATCGCGATAAAGGTCCAGAAGAACAGAGTGAGCAAATTGAGTACTGCTAATTCACCTCCCCTATTTTCAAACGTTGTTCGGATATCTGCAGCTGTCATTGATCTCATTCTATACTAGTTTACTGCAACTATAGATGCACCTTTGGTCTCCAGGCTCTCTCTGATAATAAGAAAATGTTAATGATGCAGAATGTCGTAGAACTTAGGATCATTAATCTTGACTGGATCCTCCCTTTTTAAGTAATGGTTGAAGTTTGATTTTGTCCATCTGGTAAAATCTCATCATCCTCGTATTTGATCATTCCAGCTAAGGTTTCCCTAGCTAGCTTGCATTAATAAACATTAACATCTTAACTGGTTGCCAGAAGCAGACAGAATATTTTTGATTTTCATGTTTTTAAATATCCCATGTAGGGAGATTCCCTTGGCTTGGCTTCTCTGTCGACTGACAGTTGTATAATAATGATCTTTATTTATAGATTCGATGAGCTTATACTGCCTCTGTTTTTTAATATATGACGTTTGACTTCCTGGCACACATGTTTAGGAGGTTTGACCGTATAGTTAAAATTATTTTTTTCAAAAAATTCTTTTTGTGAATAAAAGTTTTGATCTCATATTTTTATTCAGAAAAAGAATTTTTTAAAAAATAATAATTCTAACTATGTAGTCAACCCTCCTAAATATGTGTGTCAAAAAGTCAAACGTCATATAATAAAAAACAGAGGGAGTATAAATTACTGGAAATTAAACTAGAAACCCGCTCTTAGGATTTCTTATAAGTATTTTAAGAGATCAGTTTAGCTTAACTGATAATAAATTCCGCGTGTTTCTTGCTGCTTTCATGAGCTATTGACCTAACTAATCTGCCTTCTTATGAATTTTCAGGTCCGTCGAATTACAGTGACAATAAGGTTGTCTAACAGTTCCTACTCAGGACAGCTCGCGATGAACTCAGTTAAGGATGAAGATGAGTGAAGAACCAAATAATATAACAGAAGTTTGAAACTGACAGAAGGTGATAGCTCAGAGAAATAATCAGCATGGATAAAATAATATAGGTTTGCAAGGATTGCTGATAATTTTACTCTGCATCAAGTTCATGGATCCAACTAGACAGCAAAGGCTTCTATAACCTATGACTAAACATGCTAAGAAACTTAACAGAAACTAAAAATCAACTGGAAAATGATATATTTTACAAGCTTGAAGGTAGTTTTAGCAAGTAAAAATTGTAATGTACAGATTTATAATTCCATGCTCATAAGCCCTGTTCTAATTTAGATTTGTTCATTCTTGCTACCGTAATCCCATGGTTACTGAGGCTAGTTCTCCACCAATCTTGTGGAAAGGAATACGGTTCAATAGTTGTTGAAATTTGTATGGAGGAGTAAGGTTCCTGTCTAAAAAATGCAAAACTGCTACCAAACATACTGTGGAGACAATCATCGGGATTGGTCCAAATATCCACATGATCAACGTGCCTGCAGTGTAAAGTGCACGCATGCCCACCATATGGGAATGACTTGCCTTTAGAATCGGCTTTTGCACGTAGAGTACCGGAATATCACAGCTTGGAATGGTTATGAGAAAAGTCGCTAGGGCATAATGTCTTGTTGTTTGTATGAAAGCAGCAAAAGAAATGAGAAAGCAAGAGAGCAGTGCAACGTACTTAATTGAAGCAATGGTTGAACTAGAGTCTCCATAAATTATGCTGCTCACAAAGATGTTTTTGTAATTAGAGCTCCCAATCCATGCTCCAATGAGTGAGCTCAGGACAAGAGAAACCGAAGATAGGGTGTTTGCTGCTGCGATGTTGCTACTAATTACACTTACACTTGTTCCTCTGTCTTTCGCATCTAGCTGAAATTTTGTAAGAGTAAGTTACAATTGGTATTATAATCAAGGGTGTTGGTCACAATCGTGTGTCCACGAACCGTTTATACAATGGGCGTCAGATCCATATTTTAAGGGCTTAGATTAAAAAAAAAATTTACCTTTCTGCAATAATTTTCAGCGGATTGGAACTTTTCCTTTTCGCAGAAAGGAGAACTTCTGATCTGCGGAAAATTATAGCAGATCGGTAAAAGAAGCTTTAATCTGGGTTTCTTGAAATATAGATTTGACGTCACTGAAACAGTGTGTTAGATAAGGCTTTTGTGGCAACCGGGTGTTAGGGAACAGGACCCAGTAATCGAATATAAGTATATGGTCTAGATGAAATATAGACTACTTTCTGACCTGCAGAGTCTTCTCGGCCCAGATTTTCTTGTAATAATCTTCGCTCCCCAGCAGTGTTGTCAAAGGATCTTTTCGATATCTGTTGAAAAGTAGTGCATGATAGGTGAACATGATCAACAACCCAATTGGTACTAGTAATCGATCCAAGTACTCTTGCTTCCACTCCCAACTCATTTCGATATGCCTGCAAGAGAAAGATCACTTATTTACCAGTATAGTTGACGTTGAGCAAAATCTTAATTCGAGTGTTGTTATTCCATTGTTTGGTAAACAGAAAGCTTCTTGACAAATAACTAACACTTATGTTAAAATAGTAGATGTGCTGCTCCTACTTGGGCTGATTATCATCATCTTTCTTGCACTAGTTTATTAAATATTTAAGATTGAGGGCAAGGAATGACAATCACAGTTAATCTACTTAATGGTACTATATAATTAAGGGCAGATATAGTTTTTTGGTATGAGATGGGCACAAGCAGAACACAAGTGGGAACGTTTTCGACAATTTGAACAAGAAGTTTCTAAGTGGGAGATTTCGTGTTGGTGATGCCCATCTGGAGTTACAACATTCAAGTTTACTTGTTCAGGCTCCCATCCAGCATAGCAGCAAACTCACAAGAACTAACAATGTCATTATCATGCATATAGAAAAATTAATTGTATGCAGCCCTGCAATCAAGATTTTTCTGATTTGATGACCAAGATGCTAAGGAACCAGTTATTCTAAAACCTCGAGGTGTTAGAGAATGACCCTTTACAGGATCACGGACGCCCATCTTTGGGGCATAATTCAAGGAACCAGTTACTCTAAAAGCTCAAACTGTTAGAAAATGGCCATTTACCGAATCTTATATTTTAACACAAGATGAGTTATTTAGATTATAATAAACATTGTCTGAGAATGTAGAAATCTCAGTATATACTACCCTAACCCTAACTATCCTTCATCATTCATAAATCAAATTTTCCATGCAAATACCAATCATGCAATTTTTCATGAAGATCGAGTAAAAGCTTCGACATTGAAATTTCATAACAATACTTAAACTAACCCGATCGATCGTGCATTTACTGAAAATTAAGAGAGCCTGGAGAACACAATTGCTGGTGTGTTGATCGTAGCCTGCAGAAGTGCAGAGAAAATTAAACTTTATCTCTCCGTCATTTCAAATGACCCATTTGCATGTTAGAATACAACCTCTGATTGTAATCACTATGTAACCCTTTGCTTTTATCTGTCTTGTATCTTGAAGTTTTCGTCTAATTGTCATTACAAGGTTAAATGTTAGGGTTCGTTAAGCCTGCATTTAGGTTCGTTAAGCCTGCCTCCTGATGTACATATTACGGATATACCATCAAACTTTTTTCTTTTAATCGGTCATCACATATTCGTTTTTTTGCTAATTAATTACATACACACCAACTCTTTTCCTCCCGTAAGAGCTACAAGAACTCAATACTGTCATTACAAATTCATTTATATTAATAATTTACTTTACGATATGATTTTCAAAAACTTTTATATAACTAAATTTGTTAACAAAGAAATGCTATTACAAAGTGTAATTTAATGACAAAGTTGTAATTAATCAAAGTTCCGTAATAAAATTTGTCCGCAGGGGTTGACTTAGTTGGTTAAATAGGGACACGGGAGGAGAATTTATGATTATGTCTCCTGAGTCAGAGCATATCGCTTAAATGCGGTTTACCTTGGTTCACGTGTTTGCAGGCTATTGCTTGAACCCGTAAGGTTTACCCAGTACGCACCCGAAGTGTAGCGGCTGCGAGTTAACTACGATAAAAATAAAATAAAAATTATTTACATATCACTAAAAACTTAGATGACCTATTTTAAATGTAATTATAAAACTAACCTTATATTTTTGTTAAATATCTTAGCAAAAAAATTATTTTAATTACTAGGGAATTATTAATAAAGGTTAAATTTAGAATATCCTCCGTTTCAATTTCACAATATCAACGATTCTACGATTATGTGTGCTTCCTATAGAAACCGCATGACTTAAAGAAAAACCGTAATAATTATATTAAAGTATCAAGTAAAAGTATCAAAGCAAGTGAAAATTGTATTATACATGTCTGTAATTCCATGCTTTTTCTTGGTGCACAAATGCAAAATCATGACAAACTAGCTTTTGAATATGATCACAGATTTGTTGCCCTAAAAACCACCAAAATACATGATAATCGGTATTTAACTCAAACAACTTTTTTTTGCCAGGTAACTCAAACAACTTGGACTTCGTGTTCATTTGTATCAGAGCTTAAGATTTTGGATGAAAAAGCTTTTCGTCTAACACCTTCAGATTTTTCTTAACATGGTATAAGAGCTAACTTGAGTACTCAGGTTCGATCTCTACCATCTCAATATTTCTCATAATTTAGCACACCAGGTGAAAATCTTAATTTGAATTTAGCTCTGGGATATATGGCAGTCAAGTATTCTATGACATTGGATTACATATGCTTAAAAACTGTACAGAATTTTACAATCGATTAGAAGATGATAGATTCTACAAGCTTGAAGGTAGTAAAGCAACTGAAAATTGTGTATACACACTGATAGTTTCATGCTGGTTCTGGACCCCTGCTTTAGTTTAGATTTTCCCCTTCTTGGTGCCTTAAACCCCTGGTTACCGAGGCTAGTTCTTCACCGATCTTGTGGAAATGGGTATGGTTGGACGCTTGTTGAAATTGGTATGGCGAGGTCAGGTTCCGGTCTAGAAAATGCAAAATCGCAACCAAAGCTACAGCGGAGACAAACATCGGGATTGGCCCGAAAATCCACATGATCAACGTGCCTGCAGTGTAAAGTGCGCGCATGCCCACCATATTGGAATGACTTGCTTTTAAAATAGGCTTTTGCACGTAGTTTACTGGAATATCGCAGCATGGAATGGTAATCAGAAATGTCGCAAGAGCATAGTTTCTTGTTGTTTGTATGAAAGCAGCAAAAGCAACAAGAAAGCAAGAGAGCAACGCGACGTATTTTATTGAAACAATGGTGGGACTATTGTCTCCATAAATGATACTGCTAACAAAGATGTTCTTCTCCTTGGAGCTTCCGATCCATGCTCCAATGAGTGAGCTCAGAACAAGAGAAACTGAAGATAAGGTGCTTGCTGCAGAGATGTTGTTACTAATAACACCTACACCTGTTCCTCGGTCTTTGGCATCAAGCTGAAATGTTCGAGAAAGTAAGTTATAATCAGGTCATATAATCAACTATAAGTATCTGACGCAGACCATAATTCTATATTCGAGATTCTAACCTGCAGAGTTTTTTCAGCCCAGATTTTCTTGTAATAATCTTCGCACCCCAGAACCGTCGTCAAAGGAAAATTTCGATATCTGTAGAAAAGAAATGCATGATAGGTGAACATGATCAACAACCCAATTGGTACTAGTAAAACATCCAAATGCTCTTCCTTCCATTCCATTGTCATTTTGACGTGCCTGCAAAGCTGAGAGCGAAAGAGAGATCGTTAAAGAGTATAAGATCTTGATCGGATCTTCCGTTACCACCTCAAGCTTTTAGATGGACCGGTCGGTGGAAACAGAGATTTAGTAATCACCAGCAAGTTAGGAGTATTCTATAATATGGTAAACTAAAAGCTGCTTACAAATTGCATGGGTTAGAAAGTGGTCCAGTTTTGGAAAAGTTTTCTACAACGTGAACAAATACAACTCCTACTTGAGCTGATATTCTTTCCTAAACCTAATTTTTATTAATTAATTAAGATTGTGGTTAAGGTAATAACTATCACAGTTTATGAGTTTATCTACCAAACTTATACAAAAAATTACTTTATTATATTAAGAAGGTGGCACGTGAACATCATGTAATATCTAAGAAGTAGCGCAAATTTGTAACAAAAATTAAAATATTTGAAAATAATCAAATAATTAGAGAGCCGTGTGAAACCTCTGATATTTTTATTGAAAGCAAACGTCTGATACTTTTAAATATGTTTGTACAAATCTATGGTAATTATCTGATTAGTCATCGGAGGGATCGAGAAGTAAAGCCGAAGAAAAACCAGGGATCTAGAACTAATTATTTAATTTGTTTATTTGTTTCTCAGTCAGGTTGTATTGTCAGTTTGAATGTTTGCGACCAATCACATTGTGAGCAAATTTATAGTTTGTTCCACCGTTATTTTATTAATAAGTTGATTATAATGTATTCAATTACTATGAACTTTGTCTTAGGAATTCATGACTTAGTCTGTCAGTGAACTATAAATTGTTTTGACAGGATTTTATCATCAAATTTATAGTTATACAAAACATGCGGTTTTTAAGGAGACTTAATAACAGTGAGTTTTGTAATGAATATATTATATAATATATATTTAACGTGTTTAAATATATTAGAGCCTATCTTCTATTCAAATTCTACTGGTCGGTAACCCGTGCGAAGCACGGGCCCGAAATTAAAATTAATAGTATCATATTATTATTTGCATAAAACTGAAACTCATAATCTGCACAAAATACAAATCTAAATATTAGATAAAATGCTGTTAAAATATGCAGTTAAAAAAATCGAAGTTAAGTGTAACTCTAAAATTTCACCGTATAGTTTTAGTTATGTATGCACCTAATTATTTACTTATACAAATCTGACATGTTAACTTACTAATACGATTATTTTAAAGTAAATCACACTTGGATGTTCAGCAACAAATAAAAATTGAAGGAAAAATAAAATTTACATAGTAGAAGTTAATTTTTCTCAGTTGAGATTTTATTACATAAAATTTAAAAATAGTTGTATAATTTTTTAGTGAGTACCAAGATTTGGTACCTAAACATGATTTCGCTTATTAGTATAAATAGTTGATAGTTGATAACCCGAAACTAAAAATACCGAATTAATATTTGTAGAGAATTATTCATAACCTGTGCGAAACACGAATTAAAATTAATATATTAATATCAAATATTAAATTGGTACTTGCAAAAAATAGTTATGTGGTTAAAAAGAATCGAATCAGTTCTGAAATTTTCTATTATAATTCTAGTTTTGCATTGTTTTACTTGATATAGAAATCTAACATATTAGTTTTATTTTTATGAAACGAATTGTATCTCTATCTTACGAATCAAATATTTGTTCTTTAGATAATTTAATATTAATTAATATTATTTGATAATTATCTTATAATTAGCCTTTTCAATATAGTTTATTTAATATTACCTGTTATACCCAAAATTTGGCATTGGATCAATGCGGGTTAAACGCGGGTTGATTAGAGTCAAACTCGGCGTTGCGTTGCGAAGGAGAAGATCAAGGTGCGCCCATATAGGTAGGACACGCCCACTTTTCATGGGAATGTTTATTAAAGATGATTATGTGGTAAGGAGGTTTTGAAAGTACCTACCTGGTGTAGAACGCGTCCAGGGATGTAGGACGCGTCCACCATGGTAGAGGTATCTAGCGGTTGTGTCCTTTAGCAATGAAAGTTGGAGCACGCGCCCAGAGATTTAGGACGCGTCCTGTCTCTGTGGAATGTCATGAGAGGTAGTTGTTGGAAGAACAATACAGGCTTCATGAAAGTCAGGACGCGCCCAATGCCTCAAGACGCGTCCTATGTGTGATAAATGCATTCTCAAGGGTGAGCTCAGGACAAAACATGCATGAAAAGGAGCAATGGAGGGTTATTTCTACTAACGTATTTGTTGCAGGTACTCTTTGAAGAATTCCCTTCTTGAGAAGGTCAAGGAGGGAGATGTTCGTGAAAAGTTTGAAGGCCTCCAGGGGTATGCCTAATGATTGAAGGCCTCCTCCTGTATTCAGCGGGTGTCCTCGTTGGGGATGTGGGGTTATTATTGGTGTGTGCTTTGGGAACTCTGTTCTTGTATTCAACGGGTGTCCTCGTTGGAGAACTTTGGACTCATCCTGCACTTTGCACCCAAGAGGTTGGGATCACCTGTCCTGCTATCTGGTGGGTTATCCTCATTCGGGGGACAGAGACGCGTCCGGTATTTGGGGTGAACTGTGGCTATACCTGTGTCCGTAAATCAAGGGAGATAGCTGTAGCAGAATGTTATCCTTGCGCAGGGAGATGCATTGTCCCTGAAGTCCCGCGATTATATATGAGCCTTGGGCCTTCGCGGTTGGGCCTCATAGTTGGACATTCCTAAAGCTAGCGGAAGATGGATTCTGGATGAGCTTCAACCGGGCCTAGGAATAAGAAGTCTAAGCCCATTAGATTTCTTGTTCCCCTAGAACTACGTCAGTCTTGATCCTTGTATAAAGGGTACGTAGGCACATTGAGAAGGGTAAGAAGTTGAGAGCTGATAAGAGAGCCACTACTTACTCTGATCAATCTCAGCCTAAAACAACCACAAACCACCACACACCGCTTAATTTTCCGGCGAAGAATCACCGTCATAGATCTTAATTTCGGCGAGAAACCTCAATCTTTGTTGTTACCAGATTCCTCCGTCAACAAATTAGCGCTAGAAGGAGGGGTGCTCATTAGGATCATAATCTTGGGAGGAAAAGATGTCTTACAATCATGATGGAAGTTCTTATGATGAAAGTGATAGCAGATCTGAAGGAGAGGGCGAGGGAGGCTACACTCGCCATGAACCCTACGTGCCCAGAAACATGGTAGATCCTCCGAGAGCTCCAGATGTGGGAGGAACACCTCCAGATCTCATCAACAACACTGATATCTTGGAGCAGTTGTACCGCATGGGGGATACTCTGAACAACTTTCACTCAAGGCTAAGTACGGTGGAGCGTCGCAAGACGAGGCGGGGTCGTCGTTTTCCCCGTTATGGCCACGCCATGGGGAAAGCACCCATAGTTGAGGGAGATGCCCGGGCCAGCGGAGAAAACCCGCGAATCACTCCGCGGTGCTTGGAATATTCTGATGATGTAGAACCTATTGTGGAGCTTGTCGATGAGGACACTGACGGCAGAGAGAGGCATCGTCTCGGTAATCAGGTTGTACCACACCCACATAGGTCTGGGCGTACAACGGACGAGCGTCGTCGTGCTGAAAATATTCAGAATCAAGATGAGGAGAGGAGAGATTTTTCAACCTTAAAGAAAAGGCTTGGCATAAGGTTAGAAGACGACGATCTGAGAATGTTGCTGGTAGAATGGCAAAAGGAAGGAAACACTGGAGAAACGAGGCCCCGTGATACAACGCGTGTGCCCCTACATACCCAAGGGATGATAGGGTGCGACATCGCTAACACGAGCGTGCCCCTCCGCGAGGAAGGTTTGGAAATTACGGCCGCGACTATCAGAGGAATGGGCGAGGAATAATGGGATACCAACATGGAAGGGTGCCATATATTGGGAGACGAGAGGGCGCGCCCTCAACTGATGAAGTACCTGTCGTTGTTCCTGTGGCTTCTCACAGCGCTACAGGCAACGGATCCAGGACGCGTCCTCATAACCGGGACGATGGCCAAATTCAAGAAAGGTTGCAAAACAACAATGAAATAATGAGACACGGCCATGAGGAACCTCGTGCGCAAGGGAATGTTCAAAATCAGGATGGTAATATACCACAGCCGCAGCCTCAGGGCGAGGAGCGGTGAGATCCACTGGCACACCCGGGGGGAACCAAAAGGAACAACAACAAGTTGTGGAGCAACCCCAACAACCCTCCATTCAAACCATTCCTGGAGTAGGAACGTTTAATGTGAATGATCTTAAGAGGTTGCTCAACCATCTTGAAGGAGGTAGGGTGACAGCAATTGCGCAAGCTCCATCCCCTTTTTCTGTTATCGTGAGGTAAGCGCAGCTGCCCGAATGATACAGGAACACAACTAATGACTTGCGTTTTCCTGGAAACTCTGACCCCGTGGAATTCTTGGGACGTTTCAACATTGAGATGGATGTATATCAGGTACCTGACTTGGTACGATGCCGTCTTCTGGTGGCCACCTTTAGAGAAGGTGTTTAACAATGTCTCCAAAAACTTGGTCCAGGAGTCATCACATCTTGGGAACAGATGAAAACCTTGTTTCTAACTCAGTTCCAGGTTGCGGTGAAGTATACGCCACCTGTTACCACACTGGCCAATGTGAAACAGAAGGAGGGGGAAAGCTTGACTTTGTATTTTTCAAAAGGTTCAATGCAGAATCTACCTTGGTGAGAGGCGCAACTGACGAGACCCTAAAAATACTTCTTATAGCTGGTCTGCACGTGGGAACGGATTTTTGGAAGCACTTGTAAGGAAAGGACCTTGTGTCGTTAGCTGACATACTTGCGTAGGCGGAATCCTTCAAAGAAATTGAACAGTCGCTCATCGAGACAAAGAAGAATGATAATACCCACAACTCCAAGGGGAGAGCTAAGAGGAGAGACAGATCCGCTAGTCCAGATTATCGGCGGAATGCCCGAAGCCCTAATAGGGTGAACGCTGTGAACGTGCAGAGAGAGTGGAGTCCACCGTCAAACTATGAAAAGAAGGTGAGTAATTATACTCCGATGGCAGTATCCATTGATCACATCTTTGAGGTGAATAAGGACAGATGAATTTTCAAGAAACCAGACCGTCTGACTTCGTGGCAGAGTAGAGACAAGAAAAAATATTGCGATTACCATGAGTCTACCAACCACGACACCCACGAGTGTCGTCACCTAAAAGATGAAATTGAAGAATTGATCAAGGCTGGATATCTGGGAGAGTGGATTGATAAGGTGAAACGACACAGAGGAAGTGATGACAAGGGGAAAGTTGAAAGGCATTCCACACAGGCAGAAGATGTCGAAAAGACAACGGATGTTAAGTTCCAAAGGGTCGGAAGTATTCGGGCAATCTTCGGAGGACATCCATTTGTTGGTGATAGCAATTAGGCGTTGGAAAGGAATGCAAAAGAGGCACGACACCCACCACTCACCAACATTCATAACTTGGAAGATAGACCTCCAAAAATATTCAAAGGGGAATCTGCTGATATTACGTTCAGGGAGAGAAAGTCAAGGTGGGTACATCATCCCCATAACGATGCGCTAGTAATAACTATGCTTATTGGGGCAATGAACGTGCATCGAGTCTTCTTAGACAATGGGAGCTCTGCGAATATCCTGTATTATAGCATGTACAAGAAATTGGTTTTCCCGGACAGTGACATGAATTTTGTGGACGCGCACGTCTACGGTTTTACTGGAGAGGCAGTAAGGGTTATGGGTTCGGTTAGGCTTCCTGTCGCGCTTGGGGAAGGAGCTCTGTCTGTCACTCAAATGATAGACTTCAAAGTGCTGGATCAGGACTCCGCGCACAATGTGTTGGTGGGCAGACCTTGGTTGCTAGCGTTCAGGGTGATAACCTCGATACATCATTTGATGATAAAGTTCCCAACACCTAACGGAGTGGGCAGTATGAGAGGGTCGCAATACGAATCACGTGACTACTATCACAAGGCTGTTAAAAAACTTTGTAGGAGAAGGTATGAAGGAAAAGGTCTTCCATTTGAAGATGTGGCGGACATTCAGGAAAAACCAAATGGAGAGGTTCATGCCCATTATTTTGTAGAAGATCCAGAGGAAGAAGAAACTCATGTCACCAGGGCCCCTACTTTGACGTTAGGGAATGTTTCGAGGATCCGTAGTGTGGAGGAACTCATGGTGAATCGTACATAAGGGATTGTGTGGAAGGAGGTTAATAGAGAAAAGTTGGAAGGAAGAAGTGAGATTTTACAGATTCTGGAAAGTAGCCTTAAGGTGGATGCTCCTCAAGGGCGGGACGCGCCCTTGAAAAGTGGAAATGAAATTGAGGTTGATGTTTCTCAAAATGAGGACGCGCCCTCCACATCTGCAATGCTCCAAGCCATGCCTTGTCCTGAGGTGGATGCTCCCACATATGGGGATGCGCCCTCGAATGTAGGAATGGAAGTTGAGGGCCCCGGGGACTTTGATTTTAATTTGGATCCCAGGATCCCTATGTCTGCCGAGAAAACAGGGTCGTCCGAAGACACAATATATGTTCCGGTCGATAAGGATGACCCAAGCAAGATTTTGTAGGTGGGATCTCAACTAAGTTATGAAATGAGGGAAAAGCTTACTCATTTTCTGATTAAAAATCTCGATGTCTTCGCATGGAGTCATTCAGACATGGTGGGGATCAATCCAGGGGTAATGTGTCATCGGTTGAACATTTTCCCTAATTGCACGGGCATACGAAAAAAGCGTCGCCGGTGAGCGGGGAAAGGGCGATAGCATTAAAGGAAGAGGTAGATCGATTGTTGGAAGTTGGTTTGATTAAAGAATCTTTTTACCCCGAATGGCTTGCAAATTCGGTGCTTGTGAAAAAACCAAATGGGAAATGGAAAACATGTGTAGATTTTACAGATCTCAACAAAGCTTGCCCAAAGGATAGTTTTCCGCTCCCACGAATTGATCAGTTGGTTGACGCGACGGCAGGGCATGCCTTGCTAAGTTTTATGGATGCATACTCTGGTTATAATCAAATCCCCCTGTACGGCCCCGATCAGGAGCATACATCCTTCATCACTGATAGAGGGTTATATTGCTACATAGCGATGCCATTTGGATTGATCAACGCTGGCGCGACCTACCAACGATTGGTGAACATGATGTTCAAGAACCAGATTGGAAGAACCATGGAGGTATATGTGGACGATATGTTGGTAAAATCCAAGGAGGCAAATGATCATAACGAGCACTTGATGGAAATGTTTAACATTCTAAGGAGGTTTCGTATGAAATTGAATCCAAAGACGTGCGTGTTCGGCATAGAGTCAGGCAAGTTTCTTGGGTTCATCGTCAATCATAGAGGAATTGAAGCTAACCCTGCGAAGATCAAAGCGCTGTGAGACATGAAATCTCCCATCAATGTGAAGCAGGTGCAAAGCCTAACTGGAAGGATCGCCGCGTTGAACCGATTTGTCTCTAAATCATTTGACAGGTGCAAAGAATTCTTTAAGTCAATTAAAGTGACAGGGAAAGACTTTGTATGGACACCAGAATGTGAGGAGGATTTTAGGAGGATCAAGGAACAACTGGGGAACCCTCCCATATTGTGAAAACCATTAGATGGAGAATCCCTAATCCTATACCTTGCAGTTTCTGAGTATTCAATCAGCGTTGTGCTAGTAAGAGAAGAGGATGCGCAACAATCACCAGTGTATTATGTGAGCAAGTGATTACATGATGCTGAAACTCGCTATACAAGTATGGAGAAGTTGGTTTATGCCTTGATCCTTGCGTCAAGGAAGCTACGCCCATAATTCCAGGCCCATAGAATTGAAGTCCGTATAATATATCCTCTGCGGCAAGTCCTTCACAAGCCAGAATCGTCGGGGAGAATGTTGAAATGGGCTGTGGAGTTGGGGCTGTTTGACTTGGAATATATGCCCCGCACGGCGATTAAAGGGCAGGCCTTAGCTGATTTCCTGTTGGAATTTGATTTTGCAGTTAATGATAAGGCTTTGGTAATGTTACGTCGCCCTCACACTGAGGAGGTTTTAGAGGAGCTTCCACATCCCTGGTGGATCTTGCATGTGGATGGGGCAGTTAACAATGGAGGAGCAGGCGCATGCATAGTACTCGTGTCTCTAGAGGACCATCATCTGATGAGTGCGATTCACTTCAAATTTTATGCAACGAATAATGATGCGGAATATGAAGCATTGATCAATGGCCTGAAGATCGCTTTGGAAATGGGAGTGCGGAACCTAATTATGAAGAGTGACTCGGAGTTGGTAGTAAATCAGGTGAATGGGGGGTTTCAAGCTCGAGGACCGCGAACGGAATTGTACTTGAGGTGCACACAGCGCCTGATTGTAAAGTTCAAAGAGGTTAGGCTGGAATGTGTACCGCGGGAAAAGAACAGCAATGCGGATGCCCTGGAAAAAATGGGATAGCAGGATGTTGTATTGTTGGGGTCTATACCCTTAGAAATCCAGGAGATTCCTAGTATCCCAGAGGTAGAGGCTATGCAAGTAGATGAGGCTCCCAAAGAAACATGGATGACGCCCATTCTTTCCTATATTCACAAGGGAGCACTTCCCGAAGATAAGTTCAAGGCTCGACGACTTCGCTACCAGGCTGCAAGGTAAGTGGTGTACGATGAAGTTCTATATAAGAGAGGCTTCAATCAAACGTTACTCAGATGTGTCGATGAAGAAGAGGGAAATTACATCTTAAGGGAGGTGCATGAAGGAATTTGTGGTAATCACTCGGGGGTAACTCGTTGGCGATGAAAGTTTTACGCCAAGGGTACTATTGGCCTACGATGAAAGAGGATGCTATGAATTTTGTTAGAGCATGCGACCGCTGCCAACGCTTTGCAAATTACTCATCTATGTCAGCGACGCTCTTGACGCCTATGGTAAGCCCATGACCATTTTCCATGTGGGGGATTGATCATATTGGGGAATTACCTAAGGCTAAAGGAGATGTCAAGTATGCAGTGGTTGCAGTTGATTACTTTACTAAATGGGCAGAAGCTATGCCGTTGGCAACTATCACCGCAAAGAAAATTAAAGACTTTGTCTTCAATTCTATTGTGTGCAGGTTTGGTATTCCTTACAAACTTGTCTCTGACAACGGAAAGCAGTTTGATAGCAAGGAGTTGCGGCAGTTATGTGAGGATCTGAAAATTAAGAAGAAGTTTGCAGCGGTCTATCATCCTCAAAGCAATGGGCAAACAGAGGCCGTGAATAAAATAATAAAGCATACCCTTAAGACAAAACTTGAAGAACACAAAGGGAATTGGCCTGAAGAACTCCCAAAAGTGATGTGTACCTACAACACTACTCCAAGATCTACTACGGGGGAAACTCCGTTTATGCTGACTTACGGATATGAAGCTATGGTCCCCGTGGAGGTTGGCTCTGGGTCGCTTCGTAGAGATCGTTACACGGAGGAATATGCAGAAGTTAATCATGGGAGGTGAAGGAACCACAACAGGAGTAGGATCCTTGGCATTTGGATCAGATTTTGCAGGAGCCTGATTCCTGGCTCTCAATTTTTTGATGGCCCCAATGGCAAACCCTTTAGGAAGAGAAGTCATATCTGTGACATAAACATGGGAAAATATTAGATATGGACGCGCCAGGTTAAAAGGACGCGTCCCATGTGATATGATAGAAATATTAAAATGACAAGTGCATGTAATGATTTGATACACAATAAAAAAAGCTATGAAGACTAGACGCGTCCTGTGGGATGTGACGCATCCTATGAGAACCATGCAATGTAACAGCCTTATGCAAACATCTAAATCATATAAAGGGTACGAAGACGCGTCCTTATGGCAAGACGCGTCAAGACCAAAATATATAAATTGTAAGTGCATGTACATATGTCAGATAAAATGGAGGCTGTGTATGAAGATGCGTGTATGACGCGTCCTGAGTCCATGATACGTCCTATTTCTAATAATTCTTACCTTGCTCTAAATCCACTTGTCTACTAATGTCCAGTTGGACTAGTTCTGTTGCATTAAGCCCTCTAGCTTTCTTAGAAGCAGTAAGGACGGGTTTTCCATTGTAAAAATCACGGTATTTACAAATGGAACCAACCCTTGCAGAAAAAGCCCCAATCTTTTTAAGATTGGCCTCTGTGATCATATCCTTAAGGTTAAAATGCTTCTCAGCATACTTCAACACCTTCTCTGCTATCTTTTTCTTCCTTCCTGTTAGCTCTTTCTGAGTTCTTTTATCTAAGGAAGAAAGACGAGGGTTACAAAAAAAAATTGAAATTAAAAGATAACGAAAGAGAAGACGCGTCATGTAGAAGGGGACGCGTCCTAGATATCACACTTACTTGGCTCTAAGTTAAAATGAATGCGAGCCCTTTTTACATCATATATATAGAAAAATGGTTCATTCCAGTCTCATTCGTGGCTGATCTTGCCTTCATTAAACCCTTTATTGTTCAACCATTTGTTGACAACAAAAAAGTGATAGCCATGGATGGATTTTCAGATGCTGAAGAAGTAGCTGAATTCTTTCATGGAGGGCGCGCCCAACTCCAAATTATGATATATAATGTACAAGGCCCGTGTTAGCTTGTATGAGTTTGGGGACAGTTGGACTGGAGCAACATCATACCACTTCGGAATTTTCTTGATGTATAGGTGCAAGGGCGCGCCCACACCCAAGGAAATGAGTTTTGGAGTGAGGGCCATCCTAGGGATCCTTAGATTCTCCATGTTAAAGATATTGGGTCTCATCATTCTAAGAGGACGCGTCCAGATGCCCTCCATGTCATAATACTTCATTGTCCACCCAATCTCCAGATCTGTTGCAGTAGATTTCATGTTAACACAGGCTAATTTGTTTTCTTTCTTCCTCCAGACATTCTTTTCAGCTGAAACAAGAAGGGAAAAATTTTGAGGACGCGTCCATGACTTAAAGAAGAGAAGTAAAAGTAAAGGAAAAGAAGTATAAAAGTAGAATTAGCGTGAGGACACGTCCTACAAAGTCTATCGCAGGAAGCTTATCAGGGAAGATAAAATATATGACGCGTCCTAGTTGGACAGCGCGTCTACTCAACTCTTGTTGAAACACCTTAAAACTATGACAAATAAATTATGCACTAAACAAAGAAAGTATATAAGACGCGCCCTGAGTGGTAGACGCGTCCACGCTAGTGGGAATACAGCCGAATTTGAATCGACTATGGTTAATTTGGGAAAAATTCAGTAAAACCCTAAACACATGCAGTCAGGAATCAAAGAAACAAAATATGTTATTTTAATCGATACATACATATACGTGTACTTATGTAATGAAGAACAATTGTAAAAAGTGGAGGATACGAACAGTTTTTAACTTATTATGGACGATTTGCTCGGTGAAATTAAGAAACAATGAAGGATCCACATACCTTGTGAGTTGGGGATTCGATTGAGCTAAGGAAATCGGGAAATGAGCGGAGAAATCGCCGAATTTTTGAACTTGAAATTTCTGCTTGAACGGCGATGACGACGTTTGTTGAGAGAGTAAAGTGGTGATATTAATTTCATTTTAGGGTATTTATAGAAGAGGGTATGTTGACGTGGGCGACAGCTGTAACGCAACGGGTATAAAGCGAATGAAAAGACGCGTCCTCAACCAACGAAGCGTCCTGTGTTTGTAAGCCAAATTTCGTTGCTTGGATTTAAGGATAAAAATTCCAACTTTTTTTTCAACTGCGTATGGAATTTGGTGGTAGTTGTTATACCCAAAATTTGGCATTGGATCAATGCGGGTCAAACGCGGGTTGATTAGAGTCAAACTCGGCGTTGCGTTGCAAAGGAGAAGATCAAGGCGCGCCCATATAAGTAGGACGCACCCACTTTTCGTGGGAATGTTTATTAAAGATGATTCTGTGGTAAGGAGGTTTTGAAAGTACCTACCTGGTGTAGAACGCGTCCAGGGACGTAGGACGCGTATAAAAATTCCAACTTTTTTTCAACTGCGTATGGAATTTGGGGGTAGTTGTTATACCCAAAATTTGGCATTGGATCAATGTGGGTCAAACGCGGGTTGATTAGAGTCAAACTCGGCGTTGCGTTGCAAAGGAGAAGATCAAGGCGCACCCATATAAGTAGGACGCACCCACTTTTCGTGGGAATGTTTATTAAAGATGATTCTGTGGTAAGGAGGTTTTGAAAGTACCTACCTGGTGTAGAACGCGTCCAGGGACGTAGGACGCGTCCACCACGGTGGAGGTATCTAGCGGTTGTGGTCCTTTAGCAATGAAAGTTGGAGCACGCGCCCAGAGATTTAGGACGCGTCATGTCTCTGTGGAATGTCATGAAAGGTAGTTGTTGGAAGAACAATACAGGCTTCATGAAAGTCAGGACGCGCCCAATGTCTCATGACGCGTCCTATGTGTGGTAAATGCATTCTCAAGGGTGAGCTCAGGACAAAGCATGCATGGAAAGGAGCAATGGAGGGTTATTTCTACTAACGTATTTGTTGCAGGTACTCTTTGAAGAATTCCCTTCTTGAGACGGTCAAGGAGGGGGATCTCCTTGAAAAGCTTGAAGGCCTCCAGGGGTATGCCTGATGATTGAAGGCCTCCTCCTGTATTCAACGGGTGTCCTTGTTGGGGATGTGGGGTTATTATTTGTGTGTGCTTTGGGAACTCTGTTCTTGTATTCAACGGGTGTCCTCGTTGGAGAACTTTGAAGTCATCCTGCACTTTGCACCCAAGAGGTTGGGATCACTTGTCCTGCTATCTGGTGGGTTATCCTCATTCGGGGGACAGAGACGCGTCCGGAATTTGGGGTGAACTGTAACTATACCTGTGTCCGTAAATTAAGGGACATAGCTGTCGCAGAATGTTATCATGTCCGTAAATTTTTATAGGTTAATATTAAAAATTCAAAATAATCAATTAATAAAACTAATCACAAAGGTCAAGAAAATCTTATAATCATACAACAATATTAAATAATAACAAGAAAGAAAAATTATTTATATTATGAATTTAATACTATATAACAGCTGAGTCGCCGAATCTTGTAAAAGACGTAATTGTTATTAAAGAGATATTTGCCCCACCTATTTTGTATTGGGATGCCGTGTATTCCTTTATAGGATAAAACAGCAAGAGGGCAATCCGGTACAGGTACAGGCCTACAAAGCTCAATTGAGACCGCAACTCAGTTCGCCTGAATATATATATAATATATATATATATATATGTGTGTGTGTACATTTTGGGAGAGAGAAAAACAGAGGCTAGTTAGAGTTCTTGTCATTTTTGATAGCTAGGAACGGCCTAATTAGCTGAAGTAAAAGCCAAGCGCAATAGAATATCCTGGGTTGCCAGTAAATTAGTAAAATTAGTAGACGTTAACTAAAAATATTGTTTTAAAATTTTTTGCTTTATCCATTAAGTGTTTTATTTAGATTGAGTCCCAAGTATTTCATAGATATTTATGAAATTTTAAATAGAGAAAGAAGAGTGATTTACAAATACATTTGAATATTTATCTTTCTTTAAGAAGATAATAATGAAAAATATATTATAATATTAATATTTGTCATTGAAAAATATATTATAATATATTATCTCTATCCGGTGTTCCTATTATATAAAAACATAATATATTATAATATAGATTCATTTATGAATGCAACTTTCATACATTCTAGTCTTTAACTTCATATAATAATTAAAAAAAAATCACAAAAGGTTAAAATCAATCAACAAATATTTAAATAATAAAATCATTGGTGTCTCAATAAGTAAAAAACAATTAAAAATATACAAACTACATTACTCCAACAAGTTCCCAAACAATACAACTTTACTCGACCCACTCTAAACAAACCACCCTAGACTCAGCTCGGCTCAACACCCAACCCCAGCCGCGCCATACGTGGCTCTCCTATGCGGCTCCATAGCCCTATTCTTCCAAAAACAAGCTCCCTGAGCCAGCTTAGAAGCCGTCCTCATCGGCTCAGACTTACACCTAGTCAGCACAAACGGCTCATAAGCCACCGCATCAACTAGCTTCTGCTCTATCATTGTAGCCATAGAAACGCCACCAGCCGCCGGCAAACAACACGACGCCCTCCCCGGCTGTAACGCCGGACGGTTCTGCGTCACAGGGTACAATGGAGGCAATGCAGCAAAGGGGTTATCGTTCTTTGAATCGACACTCTTTCTTTTTTCAGTCACTTGTTCTTCGGTTCCTGGACTGGACTTGTTATGGCACGGCGGCGCGTGAGGTTTCTTCTTCTGTGGACGCCACCTTATGAAATCTGTACTGCAAACCCATGTCTCTTTTGATACCTCCATTGATAGTTTTGGCTCACACATCATTAGCAATAAGCAATCAGGCAGCTTTTGTAATTTTTGAGCTTCTGTCTCTTTTGTTTCCTGTTCAGTTTTTGTGTCTAAAACTAGAGCAGCATTTGCATTGCTGTTCACTTCATCATCGTCTTGTGTGCAATATGAATCTATACTTTCTTCTTGTTCTTCTTCAAGTTCTAGCTGGGCTTTCAAAGTTTGACTTTGGTTTTCTTGTTGAGTCTTTTTCTCGGCTTCACCATCATCAGTTGAGTCATTTGTTTGAGATACCAATGCAGGCGCTGGTTCTTGTTCTTTTGGCTCAGGTTTACTAACCTCATCATCTGACTTATAGTCGAGCAGGATATACCGGATATGTTTCTCTTCGTTTGCTTCATCAATTGAATCACAACTTACTCTGCTCTCTCTTTCCACAAGTTGTTCACTTTCTTGATTTCCAAATACTTCCAGGGCAGTCACAAAACTAGATTCATTCTCTTCCACTTCTTCCATTATTATCTTGCTATCTTCAATTTCTTCTTGTTCAACAACTTGTGCATCTTCATCACTTTGCAAGTCCTCTAACACTTTCTCTTCTTCACTAACCACTGCATCTTCTTCACTATTTTGCAATTCCTCTACTAATACCTTCTCTTCTTCACCGCACTGCACTTCATTACTGGCATGCAAACTCTCCTCTAATACCTTCTCTTGTTCACTATCTTGCACCTGTTCATCATCAATCAGATCCTCACCAATTACTTCATTGGCTAGTACCTCAATTTCCAACTTCACACCTTCTTGCTCAACTTCATTTGCTTCAATTTGCTCAACTTTTTCTTCAATTTGCTCAACTTTTTCTTCTACTTCATCAAAAATATGACCTGAAACTGAAGCTCTTCTTTCTTCAAACACCTCCATCTCCACCTCCTCTACACTTTCCTTCACTTCATCAACTTTACTTTTCTTTACTTCATCAAATATATTACCTGAAACAGAAGCTCTCCTTTCCTCAAACACCTCCATCTCAGCCTCCTCCTCAACTTCAACTTTCTCCGAATCAACAACCACCTTTTCTTCCCCACCATTAAACAGTCCCTCATCTTCTTCATCTTCAGCAGGCAACTGAGGCTCCCAAAACCTACTAGCCAAAGCTTCCATCTTGACAGGATCAGATCTACATCTCATCAACAACAAAGCATTCTTAGGTGGAATACATATACTAACTCTCCCTCTTTCCTCATCATAATCTTTAATCTCAATTCCATCAAACACATGTCTCCTCTTAACAACCTTCCCTTCATCCTCATCCTCCTCATCTTCTTCAACAACTAACTCAATATCTCTCCTCTCTCCACCTCTCTCTCTACTCTCATCTTCCACAGCCACCAACCACTTAGCAAACACATCAACACAAGAACTACCACTTCCACCACCACTCTCTCTCCCATCTCTCTCATCTTTCTCTCCAGAAAAACAAGAAGATTTACAAGGAAACAAGCAACTAAACTCTGACCCAAACCCTCTCAAACTCTCACAAATAGTCAAAGGCAAATGGACCCATCTCTGATTCCTATGAGAAGAACATTCTTGCTGATGAACATGAACACTATTCACACTACTCTGTCTCTGAATCTGACCATGCTCAACTTTCCTAAAACTCATCTCCCCACTAGGCCTTCTCGACAAGTTCCTCATCTTCTTGCCTTGCTTCTTAGTCTTAACCCTAACTTGCCCAATGCAAGTAACTTTAGGAGACGAGGGTTCCGGGTTATCGAACCCGGAACCCCGTTTCTTATTCCCAGTAGGGAACATAGGTGAAGCCTGACCATTCTTGATACTCCCACTATTTCTCAGCCTCCTGCTAAGAGAAGTAGAAAGTGAGCTTGGACCATCACGAGCCCTACCAGGGCTCAAAATAGAAGTTTTCATAGAGTTGTTACGTGAGCTGAAGCAGATAAAAAGCTCAGTGTTGGTTGTTGTTGATCTATTTGTTGTTGAAGAAGAAGAAGACTCCATTTTCAACTAGCTGGGTTTGTTTTGGCCATAAAGGATGTTTAATTATTGAGATTGTTGAATGGAGTAGTGTACGTTGCAGAGATTTACAGGGAGAATGGAGTATTCAGTATAGTATTATTTTTATGCGTTACGTTGAATCGAACTGCTCACTTACTCATGGCTACTCTGTTTCTTTCGAACCACTTACCACTGTCCCTGCTCCTTTTTTTAGACTATATTACCCCTCCTTTTTCGTGCGTTCATAGATACATAATAATCGCGAAAATTTATAAGTTTAAGTTATTGTGTGATCATAAATATATAATAATCGTGAAAATTTATAAATTTAAGTTACGTTGATTGATTATTTCTTTTTAATAATGAGTGACTACTGCATACACGAAAATTACATCAATTAAAATGATCAAAATTTATAAATTTTCGTAATTATTACGCGTACATGGACACATGGATGAAAAACTGTTATAATATACTCCCTCTTTCCAAAAATAGTAAGGTTTTTATAATTTTTAAAATAACTACATCCACTACTTCTCTCCACTATACCCACTTTATACATATAATATTAATTGGTCTCACTACTTTACTCACTTTTTTAACTTTAACTCCGCGCCCCACCCAAATGTAAACATCTGGGAGGGACGGAGGGAGTATTAGATGTAAATTTGTATTGGATTAATATAAACAAAATCCATGCATTCTCATTGTTTCTTTTAAATTATTTTATACTGTCATGTTATTCATATTATACAATTTTTTATATATTTTTTGTATGTCGAATATTACTCTTTGGAAAATATATGTAACGCCGATAAAAAAATCTTTAATAAATTGACTGAAATCGCAATTAATATTTTTACTCGAATGTAAATATAGATTACCATATTATTTTTACGTAAAAAGTTAAAAGGACGATAGATGTTAAGAGGAATGTTTACTCGAGTATTATATCAAAAAATTAATATAATACAATTCAGGATGATTTTAATATCGTATCGCTGAAATGTCGATAGACAGACTTGCCAGGCTATTTTGTTTTGTTTTCCAAACTTAATATTGTAAAAACAAGGAGTGAAGAAGGGTATTTTGGGGAAAGCACACACATCACATGGGGTGTATAAGCAGAAGAATCCAAAAGATGCATTGGACGCACGTGATTGACCCGACCCTACCCACTTTTGGCTACTCATTTGTAAGAAACAACTTACTTCACGCGTGCAAGTGGTTCGTGGAAATGATTCCTCACTATATTTGCGTTGGTTGAGTGGCACGCGCTTAAACCGAGAATGAGGGTTTTTGTGTAATAAGGAGGCTCCAGGCTAAAGCTGGAGGAGATGTACTAGGCTAGTAGTAGCATGTAATAATAGGCAACAGGGTTTTATTACCCCCACAACATAGAAAGCTGCGCACCTTGAACGCGTGAGGATTTACCATACTAGTAAAAATTCACTAGGCACACATGCACATTACATACATCATGCATGCACATGTATGTATACAACGGGCCATTTTGGAAATTGTTATTTTCATGTCAACTATTTATTTTTGGAATAAAAGATTTGGTCTTTCTAACGTGTGTCCAACGCCACACAATAAATACTAAATTTTATGAGTTTGGTGCATTTTTATGAGTTTGGATTTCGCAATCGAAATCCTGAAAATAATGGATGTACGATAATTTAATTTTTTTGCACTTTTTCCGTAAAAATAAAAAATTTTGTTTAGTATATATTTGTCAACACATGTTAAACGTGAAAATTTATAAGTTTAGTTCATTTTAACTGGTCTAGTTTTTGCAAAAGTATGTCCCCATATTTTTAGAAAAAACTATTTTCAGCCTTTACAGAAAGTAGGTATCAGTTTCACCATTAAATCTTCTCAAAAATATTATTTTTATATATTATATATCAAAATAAACATAAATTACATAAAATTACCAAATAATCGTCTAATTTTTCAAACATCACTTTTTCTCGCGACACGTCGTTCTTAATATCACTCCCAAACGGAGCTAGTTAAATGAATGTGTGGAAACAGGTGGAGACAGGAAGAGAGATGAGCTTTTGACCAGTTCAACTTTAAATTTACATGGGAAAAAGGACAATGGCCTCAGCTAGATAACATTATTTAATCCCTTAAACCCCAATTAACACCAAAGTACACTCTTGGTTTTTGAGCTCACTAGTAGTTAAGTGAACCACCGTCTCCTGAGTCCTGAGGATGTGAAAAAATGAGTTTTTCTTCGGGACAGAATAATCGTCCTAAAAATCTAGCATTGGGTATAATTTCGTTGTACCGAACCCATTGTTTTTTTTTCTAAATGTACCGAATCCATTGTTATCTAAGGGCATCTACAAGACTACAATACTGATCCACAAATTCAAATTTGAAACATATTACCCCAAATTTTCCTTCGATCCAAATGATGACCCAAATTTGGATCAGGTCACCACTGTTCACTGATCCAAATTTATTTTAATATAAAATAATGATTTTATTAGTTTTATAATTTTAGTATATTTGATTTAAAATTTGTGGTTAATTAATGAATGTTAATGATATTTTAGATGTTAATTAATGAAATTAATATATTTTTAGCTAATTTAGTCTATATTTTTTAAGTGTGGTAAAAGAAATTATTTTTTATTTAATTAATTTATTAGATATAATATAAATAGTTATTGATGTTTAAATATAAAATTTAAAAATAAAGAGTTTAATATGATATTTTCATATTATAATATGTAAAAGGTAATTTATTGGATCAAAATTTGGATCAAATTCATCAGAAATTTGGATCCGAATTTGAATCAGTTGGTGATCCAAATTTGAATTTTTGGATCAAAACTGTTGGAGATGACTCAGGACATCTCTGACACTAGCAATGATCTAAATTTGGGGCAGATTTTCCCAAATTCTCCTTCAACAGTGAAAATTTGGATCAGTATTCATGTTTAAATATAAAATTTAAAAATAAAGAGTTTAATATGATATTTTCATATTATAATATGTAAAAGGTAATTTGGATCAAATTCATCAGAAATTTGGATCAGAATTTGAATCAGTTGTTGATCCAAATTTGGATTTTTGGATCAAAACTGTTGGAGATGGCCTCAGGATATCTCTAGCACTAGCAGCAATCCAAATTTGGGGCAAATTTTCCCAAATTCTCCTTAAACAGTGAAAATTTGGATCAGTGAATAGTACTAATCCAAATTTGGATCACCACTATTCACTAATCCAAATTTGATTTAATATAAAATAATAGTTTTCTTATTAATATATTTGAGTTTATTAGATTTAAAATTAATTTGTGAATAATTAATAAATATTAATAATTCTTTATATCTTAATTAATAAAATGAATGTGTTTCTCATCAATTATGCATATAATTTTTAATTATTTTTACGTATATTAAAATTTTTTGTCTTTGATTTAAATAATCTATCAAATATAATATAAATAGTTGATAACGGTTATTCATTAAATTTAAAAATAAGATTTTAACATAATATTTATGTATTATAATATGTAAAAATAATTTGGATCAAAATTTGGATAATACTGTTGGATCTCGTCAGAAATTTGGATAAGAATTTGGATTAATTAATGATTTAAATTTAGATTTTTGGATCAACTTTTAAATTATATTTTTATTTATATAAAAGTATTAAAATGTTAGGGATGACAACAAATTATTATAGTCTTATAGACGACAAGATGGAAGGCGAAAATGCATGCACGAAAGAATGTATGATTGTACCCCCTTTGTATTTTTACAACTGTAGTTATAACTTGACAAGGAAGTACAAGCACATAGATAGTATCGGGCGGGGTGCTTAAAAGTCTGTTCTAACAATTATCGATTTCAATTATTAATTATCTAATTAATTATTTTGAGATATTCTACTCATTTAATATTAAAATATGATTAATTATAATTTATTTTTCTTAAAATAATATATGATGATTAATAAATCTAGATTTTTTAGATAAAATCAATTTATATCCCGATTATTTACCAATTATTCGAATAATTACTACTTCATCCGTCCTTTTTTAGTTGTCATATTTGTTTATTATCGATTAAATTGATCAATTTTTGACCAAAATTAAATATTGTTCTTATATTATTTTAAAAAACTGAAGCTTAAGTATTAAAGGAGATTAAAAAGTACTTTACAGTGTGATATAATTTTTTTTCATTATAAAATATTAATAAAACTCTATCAAACTTTGATCAATTTATTTGCTTTAAAATCAAATATAACAACTAAAAAATGACGAAATAAGTATAAAATATCTCTATCGACTAATTTCAATTCCCATCTTTTCGACTAGATCTAAAAAACTGAAAAGAACGAAAAAACTATAAAATATCTCTACCGCCTAATTCCGATTTCCCGTCCTTTGAATCACTGGTTTGGAGTTGGGAAAGAGACTAATATCGAAAGAGACTAATATATACTCCCACTCTCCCATTCAATTATATACATTATTTTTTGACACGCTTTTCAATACTCATTTAAAACATAACTCCATAATATTTAAAAAAAAAATTAAACTTTTATTAGAAAAAACATTATGAAACTATACTTTATAAAATTCTCGAAATGTGTGTAAATAGTGAACGTATAGTACTAGAACAGAGGATAAGCCATAATGTCACATGGGGTGTCGAAGGGGGGTGGTCCTTGACAAACAAAGAGCTTAGCTAGCCAAACTGAATTATGTGCACAAGACATTGTAACTTCAACTGCCCCCAGATAGTGTATCCTGATTCCTCTTGATTATTACTCAAACAACAAGACAGAGAAGATGATGATGATGGGATGGAGATATCGAAAATGGACCACTGGCCAAAAAAGGAGCATTTGGGTAAATGGGTTATCTGTCTCGATGTGTATAGGACTGATTAAAGTACTTAATTGACCATAACATAGACCATCACCTGTGACCCTTGACCACATGACTTGCACTGCACTTATATCCATTTAATAAATCAGAGTAGATTAATTTTCTGTGATTTGTGAAGGCTATGTTTGTGGTACGTTTTGAGGGACTTCATCCACACCCAACTACTTTTCATCATTTCAGCTCCTCTAACTTAGTTCTGATTCACTTCCCTCCTGCTCAGGCAATCTGCCAGCATAGGGAACTCGACGTAGCTGAGTAGAAACTACACTTTACACTTAGCAGATGAGTGATCGACGCGAAAGGCTTATTTAGTATAGTTTCATGATTTATTTTTTAAATTTTTTTCTTCTGTGTTCAAATTTTTATTTCGAAAAAGAAAAGTTTCAAAATAAATTATAAAACTATGCTAGATAAAATTCTTAAGATGCATGTCAAACACTCTATTTTACTAAATGTTAAAAATCTATTTGGATGAAGAGAGTAGATAAATAGATCCTAAAATTCGGAAGTTATTTATGTTCAAATTACACATTCATTTTTCGGCTTAATAAACTTTTTAGTGAAAAGAACTGAACCGCATATGCGGTTTGATGCGGTTTGATCAAATAGTGCAACAACAACTACGGCAAGTAAATTGTCATGCAAATTATACCGCAAAAATGTGATGCGGTGTAGTTTGAAAAAATAATGAATAATTATATTCTTAAAAATTAAATTTATATTAATATTTATGATTAAAAAACATTCATATTTCAGTTTTGTTAAAAATTATACTAACAATAACATTGACCATGAGATATATAAATAAATCACTTAAAATATTCAAAAACAAGTTTGAGATATATATTAAATTAATATTGTTGTGTCAAATCATGTACGTAAAATAAGAATAATATATTCACTCTGTCCTTATTTATTTGTCCAATATTATCATTTTAATTTGTGCTGAAAATGTTGTCCATCTTAATAATTATGGTAAATAAAAGGTAAGTAAAAGATCAATATTATTGTACTAATTTTACTTTATGTTACTTATCATTCTTTTTATTTTAATAGAATAAAAGGTCAATTTTGATTGATGAGCAAGAAAAATGGAACAAATGAAGTATTATTGTTAATATAATAATTATAATTTTAAATGGGCTACTCCAATACAACCAACAAATCATATAATTTGATAATCATATAATTCAATCTTTCCTCGGCTTGGTGACTACGGCCTCTAATACTTCACGAAACACCTTCTCTTGTAGCTCGAATTTTTCTCTCTGGAGCTGTAGAACTTTCAATCGGAGTGCATCGGCCTCCCTTCGTTTCGTCCTGGCATCTGATATGTCATAAGTATGTACTACTTGAAAAGTCAAGTACCAAGTCTCCATAATTTTTTTCCTCGATCTGCGTCATCATATGTTGGTTCGGCATCAAGAGTGTCAATCCCTTCATCACCATCATCAGTTTCCTCTAGTTCAAGTGCTTTTAACTCATATGATATGTATTTCTTGAAGTCCAAACTTGCTACTTTAACCATTTCTAATCTCATGTTGATGCCAACACTAATCCATTTAGCTTTGGCATTTACCTCGACGGTTTCGCCATGATGGAGTTGTTCTTCCAACGAGGTAATCTTTTTTCTTGAGATTTTCTTTAAAAAATAGAAACTGCATTGACATCCTACTCAAATTTGATCACATTTGCTTCAGCAAGAATAATTATCCGCCATTTTTATGCATCGATGAAATAATTTTTCCATCATTTGTACGCTTTGGTGAAAAACCTTTTCGCCATTCGAATGCTTTGATGACAACAACTTTTTCATCGATTTTATGCTTTGAATAACAACTTTTTCTCCATTCATATGCTTTGGTGACAACAATTTTTTTGCCAATTTTAATGCTTTGGCGAACAACTTTTTCGCCATTCGATGATTTGGTGACAACAACTTTTTTGCTAATGTTATGCTTCGGCGGATAACTTTTTCGCTATTCTTTGCTTTGGCGACGACAATTTTTTCACCCACTTTAATGCTTTGGCGAACAACTTTTTCGCCATTTTATGATTTGGCAAAAAAAATATTTTAATGAAATTCCGGGAACTTGGACCTTAAGAACTTTCAAGGATGCATAACGTCGATGCGTTTTCAATAGTGGTACAAAATAAGAGTTTAATCATCTAGATCAAGCAACGAAATTTTACTGGGTTGTCAATACAAAGGATAGTAAAATCCCAATAATAATAATATGTATATGTGCATTGGCATGAAGAGTTGTAGAGCAATAGAAATTAGGATCAACAACATCTCCTGCCGATGACAGTGAAGACAGATGGTACAAAAGAGATTGTCAAGTAATAAACAAAGCAAATGATGTTAATAACGAAAGAAGGTCAAAACACAAATTCTACAGTCATCGACATGAAGCTATATTCTATTAGTTATCTCGCTACCAAATACTTTATATCACTTGATCCACTACAATGTAATGCATTCATGCCGAAGGATATGAAAGATGATTCTAGTGGGTCATCACCAGAAGAAGTTTGTTTTTTATTACTTTGTGTTTGCCGAATGAGTATTGAAAAACACATAATATGATATAAGTAATTTTATTGGGTCGTCAAGAGATAAAAAAAAACCCCCAAAAAATTGAAATTTCTGATCCTAACGTATTTTATGGAATGCATCGGCATGAGTGGTTCTAGCAGCTGAAATAAAACTACAACTATTTTGTCACTGGCACTACAGTAAAAGGTACAATAATTAGATGGTCATTATTTTTATTGTAAAATCACACATGAGAGGAGATTAATTTTGTCAACCTTGTTGTGCAAGACATGCATGTACAATAATAAGATTAAGTCAAATTGACAACCCTAATTAAGTTGTATTATAATCTTAGTTTGCATTTTGTATTGTAACATTTAAAGTCTGTAAAAATGTTAAAGAACAGACTGAAGTCTTTTTCTTTAAACAGTATCAAACCTAAGAATTCTATCTGGAAGAAGATCAAGAAGATCATGCCTCAGAAGAATTATGAAGAAGTTTGGAGTTAAATAAATATGTTTTGAGAAAAATGTTCTAAGTCAAGATCTCTACAAGTCACAAATTTAGTGTTATGGAGAAGTCATTCGAGAACTCCAGAATGACTTATAGAGAACTCAGGAAAGCTACTAGAGAACTCAGAGATATCGACAAACCAAATTGAAGACATAAAGATTGAAGATATCGACATGTCATTTATTCACTAAAGAACTCAGAGTTATCGACAAGTCAAATATCACGGGAGAACTCTGAGTTATCGACAAGTCAAATATCACTAGAGAATTCTGAGTTATCGACAAGTCAATAAGTCACTAGAGAACTCAGAGATATCGATAAGCCAAAGTGAAGACATGAAGTGGAGAGATCTCGACAAGCTAAATTCTCTTATAGAGAACTCAGAGACCTCTACAAGTCAAATCAACTATGGAGTATTAGAGATCTCGATAAGCCAATATATTTATCGAGATGTCAAGTTCTCTATATGCCTAACTGGAGATCTCGAGGTAAAATCTCAAAGTACAAATTGCAGTCCAGTTCAATATCCAAGATTAACAATCAACAAACAATCCAACCAGTTGGATTGACAAGTCTACAAAAAGCAGCTTGAAGAGTGTGCAAGATCAAGGGTGAAGATTAACTGACAAAGGCAGATCAAAGTTAACACAATATGCAAAGATATGCTAAGCAAGAAATGGAAGATATACCTTTCTCAAAATGATATGATTGGTGACAGTTTACTAAAGTGAATAGCATCTCTTATTATACACTGTGTAAACCAGTAGTTAACTATCATATAAAATTAACACTGGTCAGAAAAATCTTGTATTCTCTCAAGGAAGAAGCTAAGCTCTTTTTTAACAAAGAGCCTAGAAATTTTGTAGCAAAACATTCTTAATTTTAATATAAAATTAAGTGAGTTTTGAAAGATTTGTGTTCACTGTTATTGCTTGTTTAAATTCAATTTTAACACATCTTACTGTAAGATTTAATTTACTTTGTTCACAACCATTAAAACTTCAAAAAAGCATAAAAACACAAAAACACATTCACCCCCTCCCCCCTTTGTGTGTAATTCATTACCTAACAAACCTCAATTTTACTGAAGATTTCCGAAACTTAAAGTCTCAAAAATCTTGGGGACTTGTTGATACTATATCAAAACTTTAAATATTTAGTGCTGGATCGGCAACAACTCATATTATTGGTTCTTTAAACCTCTACAGCAAGTGTACCACTGATGACTTCACAATAAAGGGTAAGCCAAAAAACTCATTTGCGAATATAAAGTAACAATAGAGACTATTCACTAATGATGGTCAGTATATTATTGGGACTACTTCAAATTAGCATAATGGGCTCAACGACTTTATATCAAGACATTACAGTCTAATAACGAAGGCGGGGAATGATCTAGAATTCCAATACTATTATATTGATGACTTGCCGCAAAAGTATTGTCACTTTCATAATAACGATACTTGCCGCCAAAGTATAGTAATGGGCTGGGTCTAACGCAATCATAACCGATACTGTATAGAACTACGTGGAATTGATCCCTATAAATAAGGGTACGTCGGCATCTTGATAGGGATCCAAAAGATCATTATCGATTAACCTATTCTCAAAAACAGTTCCAAATATTTCAAACCCTAATTATGTAATTATTATTTATACATTTTTTTTATAATCTCTATCCAAAAACCCGATACAAATTTAATATTGGAGCGTAGTCTTTGGCGAAAATTGACTTCAAACACTATTTTTTTTCACATTTTAAATTATGGTACTTTTTTATATTCAGTAGCTTAAATTACTTGTTCATGTTGTCAAGATCATGACAAATGGTATAGAAGCTGATCATTCCCCGGACATTGCTAACACTTTTACTATTGATTTTTCTATCACTAAACATTCTTTAAATCTTGTTAAGGAGTTGTTCTTATATATGGTAAATCCATCTTCAACTACACTTACTCCTGTTTTAGTTTTCGATAATCAGGAAAATTTGGGCAGACTTGAGAGGTTAATTGATGTTCTATGTTAATGCAATTTTTAGTGAAAGTATGATAAGGTTCAGAATTACAAGTTTCATACAGATGAGCATGGAAAGGATTGTTGGAAAAAGAGTTATAAGGAAAAGGATGAATCAAACCGATCCTACCCGACCCTTCTAGCCGATCCAATTCGATAAAAATTAAACCGAATTTTAATTGGGGTAACTAATTACTAAAATCGAATTAAATAAGTTGGGTTAGGGTTTTTCAAATTTTAACCCAAATCAACCTGATATACTAATGCGCATGGATTACTAATGTAGGAAATGGACATTGGTTTCCACCTGATTTTGTTGGAAGTAGAGCTATTGTAAGCTCCAAATGTGAATTATTAAATCCTAATTATTTAAGATATAATAATATTGTTCATCTCCAACAATCTCCTTATTCATGCCTCTTAAATTATTTTTTATTATTAAATGTACTTGCAAGATTTGAACAAAAAAATGTGACACTTGAACAAAATTGATAAGGTGTAATATATATTAATAAAGAATGAAGTGAGGAGAGAAGAGAGTCTTAAGTTTGAGAAGGATTTTAAGTCAAACAGTACGCTAGTAACTTCCTTATAAATATTATAAAATTTATAAATATTATAAAATATTAACTCTTAGCAAATTAAGACATAATTTAATGTTTCAACTCCAACAACAATCCCTAAACTCATCCCTTATTATTATTATAATAATAAACTTGAAAAGATATGGGCAAAAAGTAGAAGAAAGAGAGAAAAAGAAATGAAAGAAAGAGTGAGGAACAATTTTTTTATTAATAAAGGTAATATAAGAGAGGGCTAGTGTTTCTTAAAAGATAAGGTATGAAAGCGATATTTTAATGATTTAAAAAAAAGTACTAAGATAATATTGGAGCATAAATTTGTGTCAAATTCCTTATAATTGGATTTAAGAGCTTGTATAAGAAAGCTGTTAGGACTTGTTCTAAAACTCCTAAATATTTGAGAAAGACTTAGGAGACCATTGAGTGAAATTTTAACACATCCTCCTCAATATATGACTTAAGAGTGTAGTTAGAGCAACTCCAACAATCTTCTCCAATTCTCTCTATAAATAATATAAATAAATTAGCTCTTAACTATTTTAGGAGATAATATTACACATTTTCTCCAACAATCCTCCTTAAACTTACTCCCTATTCATTTTTTAGTAATTAAGTATATGTACACATAAACAAAATTAATTTTATTGAACCATGAGAAAGAGAGAAATTATTATTAAACTAATTTACGAGGGAGTATCACTCATTGTTGAGGAAACATTTGAATATTTTTAAATTTTGAGGAGTGATTAGGAGCTTGTTGGAGATGATTTTGAAGTTCATTTCTTCATAATTTGACTTAGGAGCATGATTGAAGGTAGTGTTGGAGTTGCTCTCAGGAGCTTGTTGGTAATGCTCTTACCCAGCAAATCCGAATAGTAGTGGACAGCAACTTCAGCTATGCCTTGATGAGTTCTATGTTCATTTCCTGAATCATCTAACAGAGAGAGAATTTTATTTTAATTCCATCTGCATTTACAACTTTCCAAGAAAGAAGTGTTGTTACCATCCCCTTTGTCGAGCCAGTGAACTCTGGATTTTAGCTTCAGAAACGTTTGTTCAGCTGAAAGAGCCTTAGTAAGTACTCAGTAATTCTTCCTCGAGGAATTGACTGTACTCGGGCATGCAGGCATGTTGCTTTGGAATTGTAAGAGATTATCTCGAGCTATTTCAACAGAAGAGTGAAGATTCACAACAGATCTATCAAGGCCTTTTACATAGCGATTTTTCCAAGATTAATTTTGCTGGTAAGAATGTACAGTACAAGGGGTCGCTTCCAATGTCTGTGCTCCAGTCTTCTTCAACTTTTGCCATGAATTGAGGATGTTCCGATGAATGCTGAAAAAAATGAAAAGGCTTTTTAACATCAATTGGCACACCCATGTCCACCATAGCAGGATTATGATCCGACAAACCACGAGGAAGAAAAATTACCAGAGATAACAAATATTTTTCCGACCAAACATCATTCACCATTACTCGAACCAACTTTCTCTGAATAGGGCTGTTGCAGCAGCTGTCACACCAGGTGTATAAATTCCCATTGTAATGAAGATCTGCTAGTGCCGTTCCATTGATGAAGTTTCGAAAACCCAGCATCCCAGTTGTCTAATAACTCTCATCAGAATTTGTTCCATCTGGCCCCAAGACACATTAAAATCCCCAAATAAACACCATGATGCCGTGTGAATGCCATCCCAATTAGTGAAATCATTAGAAACATATAACAAATCATCCCAGAGAGCTCTTCAGTCCATGCAAGTTCGAAACCATATATAAAAGAAGCTACAAAAGATTCATTAGTGGAATTTCGAGTGATAATACAGGTAATGTTTGAGCCGACATCAAATGTAATTCAACTTTCCAAAAAACAGGGTCCTGAACAACCCAAATACGCCCGTTAACATGGCTATCATATTTAAAATTTAAAAAGCCAGTCAAAGCAGGGGGTAAGATAATAAAAAACCACTGTTTAAATATACTTAACATAATATAATAAAGACCACCAGAATTGTTTTATTAGTTTAAACTTCGAAATACTTAGCCAAAAGATGACCGACACTGGCATGCCTTTGCATTAAAAAGGGGCTAAAAAATAAATCTTAATTAACATTCCTTTTATAATTATGATAGAATCCAACAGAATTCTGCATGTGAACCTGCAAAAATGAGAACATATCACTATTATTTCCATCTTTCTCTAAACAATCCAGCACCTTCCTAACATACTCAAAATCTCGCCCATAAAGATGACAAGCTGAGGCTGCTTTGTAAGTTAGAAGCTGCATATCACCTGTTGACATTGTAACAGATCCATAAGTTAATATAACAAGACAGATGAAAATGAAAGGATTAATACAAGTCAAAGCTGTTCTAGACTAAATCTTAACGTTCAATGACTTCAGTTAGCTTGTTCTTTCACACAACTTGAGGCAAATAATAAGTTTGCAGATCTTACTTGCCAAATATTCTGTACTTAAAGATAGATGTGAAATGATACCTGCTTCTAATTCTGACACAAGTATACTTCGGCTGAAGTGACGGGTCTGCCACCATCTGCAACGCAATATCCAGTCCTTACCCATAACACTGTCAACAACTATAACTGACTTTCTATTGAAATTCCTCGATTGCTCTTCCAAGATTTCATTATTACCAGCAAAACAAGTTGATATTCTGTCTTCTTCACTCAAAGACAACTTAAGGAAGCAAGAAGCGAACTCTTTCCACATGTTGCGTTCTGCATATGTAGCATCTAAGTGCAAGGCTACCATCTCCAACAGTTTTTCAGCACTATAATCCCCTGTAATCAGGAGCACGTCAGATTTCTTTTCTTTCCAAGTAAAAATACGAGGCCGTGACAAAACAAAATCCTTGCTCGAAACCATGTATATGATAGATTGTTATACTTGGAGACTCGTTCTTTATCTTTGTAAGTTTACACACTAAAATGTAACTTGACAATACACTTAAATAAAGTTGAAAGTAATCATCTTTATTTTTGAAACCATCTATTGTTTATGTAAATAAAAATCTCAAAATTCTTGTTAAAAACAATAAATCTTTTACAACAAACAATATCACTCCAAAAGTACCCTTTGTCTTGGAGAGCTCTATATTATTTTGTGTAGGTATAAGGGAGAGGGTCCAAAAATCAAGCTAACCTAAAATAAATACAGCAGGCTAGCAACAAAGAAAACAACTAACCAGATAAACCTGTATATCACAAAGAAATGATAAATGGACCGGTCACACTATCATATTATTAATTCAATACTCAAAAACGTTTAACAGTTGTTGGAGAATTAAAAAGTTAGATGAATCATACCCTGTCGATGCATACATAGAAGTCTTGTCAAGGAGTGTGTACATGTTGGATCTTTCTTCAGAGCATCCTCGAAGCATGTTGAAAGATAATTGTAGTTGTTGCTATCAAAATGCTCCAAAAGACTCGCTTTCAATCTGAAACCATCATAGAATAAGCATAAAATTATGAAACATTATCTTTCACTACAATTGGTTGCAAGTCTGTGACAAAAATGGCTACTTCTTAAAGGTTTTACAATTTTATGATAGAAATGGCTACTTTTAGAGGTATTAGAAAAACCAATTTAATTTGAAGGAGGGGCAATTGCAATTTAAATTTAACTGTCATTTTTAAAAATGAAATATAAATTAGGGAATGAGAAATCTCTACATAAACTGTCTTAATCAGAAAACTTTATAACAAGCAAAAACGAACAAGTATTTTTGAAACCACTAAGCCTACATAAATCACATCATCTAGCACCACCACAGACAATTTACACCATGCTTTTGTAAGAAGCAATGACAAAGCTTGTAGTGCGACACTGTTATTATGCTTATACTTGTCATCTGTTATCCACGGTTATATGCATCAAGATTCAAGAACATACTTATCATAATCTCTTGTTTACCTCAAACATTTGGCTTTTATAAATATGAAAAGAAAAGATTCAACATAATTCAATCTGTTACACATATGAGAACTGAAATTACCTTGCATACAGTGTTGTATCTGAACAAGTAAACTTTTCAACTTCATTCATAGCCTCCTTGACTTTATCTCCCAGAAGCAGCATCTAGATAACAAAGTTGCTTCAGAACTAAAAGTGAACTTCAATTTTTTGAAAGAAACAAAATATGCATGCTAGGCCTAGGACATAATTCGACCCACCTAAATATTTCTTTTCTTTACCAAATTCATGCAATTAATATTTTAAAATATATGTATAATATCTACGACTATGAACTATTCATGGTAGAAAAAGAACTAATTTCCATACTCAAAAGGATTGTGGAAAGAACCAAGAAGCATGGACAACATCAGAATATTAGCTCAGTTAAAGATGTTTTGCGTGTCGGAGGTCCCTAGAAAAACTACAAGCATGTATATACTCCTTCCATCTCAACTTGAAGATCCTTATGTGTTACTCTTATGCCTTCCAACAATTTCATGCGCTCCCCTACAATCTCGTTTTCTTTCAACTTTATTACATCTTTAATATAGGCAATAAAATGTGCACCGTGAATAAATCTCAACGAAGTTCTAGCTTCCACACAACTTAAGCGTATTATTAAACAATTAATTGTGTTAAACAATTAATTGTGTTAAACAATTAATCATAATAGTAATACGATATATGAAAGAGCATTTTCACAAGGACACCCCAAAAAGGAGGACTTGGAATGAACAAAGTATCATATTCTCATGACAACATGGTAACTAATTGTACCGATAATCACAAGCATATAACAAGATACTTCAAGTAATATAATCTCGGTACCGATCAAGCAAAATAGATAAATTAAAACTAAAGTAACAGAAATGATGTTGTGAAGGAGATAAAAATTTTGTAACAGTATGTTTTATCATTTATACAAAAAAAGGTATAGAAGAATGAATGCTTTGAACAATTTTATAAATCACAGATATATGTTTTAGTACCTGTACCAAAGGAAACAAGGCCTCGAGCGTTGGAGGGGTTGAATCAAGTGCAGCACGTAAATACTTCAATGCACCCTTGTATGACTCATTATGTACTTTTTTTTGCAAATCAAGGAATTCATCTAAGCTTTTAACCGAGTAAAGCACCCGTGAAGCGAGCAACCAGGGCTCCAGACCTATATAAAAAAGCAAAGGCAACAATTAACTTCTAGCAGAACTTTGAGCGGGTACAATAAGTTTTAAAAAAATACCCTATACATCCATAGCTTAACATGTAAAAATATATACATACAGATGAAAGAAAAGTTCCTTCGAATGATGTCATGTTATAAAAAATGTAAGCTTCCAGTTAGATTGTTGTTTACATACACAAATAACTATTATAATTAACATTTGGGCAATAGAAAATTCAAACCGCCATGAGAATTTTTGGGAAACAAAGAGTTGTCATCTTACACCAAACACTTTAGGACCTATTCACAATAACTTTCCATTTCAACTTACTACAAGGTGCACATACCCTTTGTCCCCAACTATATTCATCTTTTCTCAAATCATGTTTTACATAAATGCGTGTGCATCAGGAACAATTATTCATTGGACATATTAAATGTATTATTTCTTTGCATAAGAATATTTTTGAGCAAAAATATTTTTGCAATGTAACTACCTGTCTATAGTTTGTTGTAAAACCTTAAATCTTTCACTTATTAAATTTATCTTTTGTTGCAATTACCTTATAAACTCACCTTGGGCATATAAAATAGACGCATGACCAGAAAAGGTAACTTCCTCGTGTTCATCACTTTCATCTGAATGCACATAAAAACTTTGTGGCCTATGAAAACTATGGGGAGTTTCCCTGTGACTGACCGCGTCAATGGATACTTTTTTATGCTCATCACATTCCATTTCTTTGTCATTCCTAATAGAGGTATCTGAATAATTAACTGTGTAATTATCTTCTTGAAACTCTTCTGCGACGTGACTTCTAGGATTGTCAAATGACATTTCCAGTGCAGGTTCTGACATCTCTGATTGACTGGGTACACTAAATCCTCTTAAGTCTAATGCTGGAAACTCCTTACATAATGTATCATACCAGTCCTGACAAAACGCCAAGCCTACAACCAAGTTCGAAATGGGGTTGTCCGTGAACTCACGTTCTTGCATTAACCTGGTATAAGCAATAAAATCAATCACAATTCACAAAACAAAACTTCTTATTTGAACATTGATTTAATCAAAAAATTTAGAAATGATATTTACTTATATAAAGATGCACAAGTCATAAATAATTGATGCAAGACATCACACGAATAATTTCTAAGAAAAAATGTTGCTGAATACCATATAACAGCCTGATTTGCATCTTCAGTCTTCCCCTGTGTTAGACAAAACAGGATGAATTCCAGTTGAATCAAAAATCTATCCTGCCACAATTAGAAAGTTCAAAACATACAAACATGAGCTGATTAGTAAGATGTGTTCAATTACGATACATACATGCCTAGCTAGCATCCTAGATGTTTACGTCAAAGTTTAGCCAACATATCGTTCTATACCCGATGTGCACATGCCTTTATAATAATACACAACACCTAATTATTTTTATCCTTTTCTCATTTATGCAGAAGCATTCATCTGAGGACTTCCTTGTTTAAGATGTTGAGTGTTTGAGCTTAAGATCTTGTACCCACAGAAAAAAATAAAATGGAAGTGATAGCTTCTGAACTTATAATTGTCAATCAAGCTCAATTTAATATCAAATATAGTAGTTTACTGAAATATATAAACAATAGCTTATGGTAAGCAAAATTTATATAGACACTAGCTGATGGTAAGCGATGAAAATAAATAATAAACACTCTTAAAATGAGAGACAGGTTCAAGAAACACAACATCCATTATGCAAATGATAACATACTGTACCTTAGTCTGCCAGCCTTTGTGTATGCTAAGCTTTCTCATCCACGTTTCAAATACATGCTGGTATTTTTTTTGAACACTACTTTCACCATCAGTGTGTTTTAGAAGCTCCAAAGCAGCCTACATTGTAGTAGATAATAAACATTAAATGTTTGTTTGACCACAAAGCATCATATCATTCATCATACACTATAGAAATTTGGAATATAAAAAAGGCTGTTTAAATTGCTTCGTTCTAAAAATACGCAGAATGATCACAGTTTCACATCCCTCCATCGGAAACTGAAACATATTTGTTTAGGCAATTACCAAATTCCGAAAAATTTACCATCTTTCACAATTATAGAAGCATCACTACATTTGAACAGGATGTTAAATAATCTAATCTCCAGCCACTCATAAACAATGTATTACCTTAAAAACGAAACAATACAAATTGAAACACATATAAAACCAATATCCTAGTCAATCCACAAACTTTAAACAAGAACTAACCCCTTCTAAACACATATTCCAACTTAATCAAACAACTAAAGCAGCTAAATGTGTCTATAATTTGAACTATAAAAAGGTTGTTTAAATTGCTACGCTCTAAAATTATGCAGAATGATCACATTCCTCCATCAGAAAACGAAACATATTTGTTTAGGCAATTACCAAATTCCGAAAAATTTACCATCTTTCACAATTATAAATGCATCAAATATTCTAGTCAATCCGCAAATAAAAACGCAAACTTTAAACAAGCACTAAACCCTTCTAAACACATAATTCAACTAAATCAAACAACTAAAGCAGCTAAATAAGTTCCACATTTATATAATTACAACAAGTCGGACCGCGTACCAAGTACTTGGTACGATTCCTGGCCGGAGACCTATCCTTACAAGTACTCTTCAAAAGCACACTCAAAACACCATAAACCTCATCCCAATTATATCTCCCCATAAGTTTTCGCAAAAACCCACTAAGCCTATTAAGATGAAGCCACCTCAGGCTCTTCAAATCAGTACTCAAAGTTCCTAAGCCACGCTGTAAATTATAAGAAGGCTTCGTAATAGATAATTCAATACCCTTGAGAGCCCTTTTCTTGGAATCGATTTCTTGGGCTTTTTTAGACTTTCTGGGGGTTTTTGATTTGGGCTGCTTTGTGGATGATATGGGTTCTGCTGCTTCTGCCTCCTCCATGGGATTTGATTCCTCTGACATTTTTGGTGTTGAGAGATTTGTGGGGGGTTTCGTAGGGTTTTAGGGTTTTAAGAGGGGTTTGTTTTAGCCCAAGCCTGGATGTTTTTTTTTTTTTTTTTTTTTTTTACAGAAGCCTAATTTGAGTTCTCTCCCAGTTCAGATTTAAAGCTCATTAGGTTCGATGACAATTTTGCGAGTTTTTTCAAAAAATACGTTTTTTTGTAAAAATACGATTTTACACGTAACCTAACTAATGTAATCTCAAATATAAAAAAGAAAATCAGTATTTTTTCAGATAAGTTATATATTTGGTTGTTTTTATTGTAAATCGTATTTTTACAATTATTTTTAAAGAATAATAAAATTACAAATAAACTTAAAAAATATAGTGTTTATAATAATTTCTCTTAAAAAAATTTATCTGCGGGAAATCCGCAGCCGCTACCATGTGGGTGCGTACTGGGTAAACCCCACGAGTTCACGCAAATAACCTGTAAATTACGTGAATTAAGTTTATAAACTGCACTTAAACGACATGCTCCGAGGTGAACGTTCAGGAGGCATAATTCTAATCTTTTTTAGACTTTTGAAGTATGTTGGCATGTACTATAATTAATTTGCACGGAGATGGCTAAATCAATCATTGTGCCATTTTGATGGCTAAATGCACAATTATTGAGCGTTTTGAGTGCCCCGCGTCGCTTCCGTTAGCCTATAATTAACTCCGTTAATCGATTATCATTTCAATATTAAAAGTACAAGGATATACTGGTAAATACAGTGTAAAAGTAACATATACCCCTATTCCCTCCATTTCCCCGCACCGGTTGGACTTCATTCTCACCAGAAAAGGCGATTAAACCCTAATCCATTGCTTCTGTCCGGAATCGACGAAGATGGGTTGGTACAGACGGAGCCCTGAAGAACATGACTTATACAAGCCTCGTGAATGTCCTCAATACACATGTATTATTTCGTTACCTATGTATATGATTTATATGTATGTCTATGTATGATTTTGAGATCATGGTTTGTTTGTATTAAAGTGTATATAGGTTTAATAATGTTAGAGAATCATGTTTATATGAGTTTTATAATGTCTAGAGTTTGATTTTGTTATTTCAGTGTTTATATACTTGAATTTTAGGGTTTTCGATTCCACTTTAGGTATAATGTTATTATTTGTCTTCGATATTAAATTAATATCTCGATATAGTGAAAGCCCCAATTTTGATGTTCAATTTATATATTATTCTACATGTCGTAATGTTCGTTATATTTTGGCAGCCCCTGAGTATTTTACCATTAAACTTAACTATGAATGTGAAATGGAGAGTGGTCCAAACAGTTTTGTTGGTGGTAGTATTACGTATTTTGATGACTATAGTATAGATGAAATCAATATGTTAGATCTTGAACAAATAATGAATGAGTTAGGGGAATGTGGAGGTTATCATAAATATTGGTATAGTTTTCCAGGGACTGATATGGAGAGGGGTCAATTTGTCTTGGATATGATGAAGAACTGATGTTAATGTGCACAATGAATACCCACCAATATATTCAAATGTATGTTGTTGTCATCCCACCATTAACTAGTTCCCAACCTGAATTAAACACACAAAATGTAGATATTGAGTATATTGTGGAACCACAAAGAGAGGCAACCCCTATAGTTGAGGATGACAATCTGTTTAGCCAAGATGAGGTAAATGTTAGGGAGTTTGAATTTGCGTGTAGTACACAAGCGAAAATTAGACAGGAGGAGGAAGCTAGAGAATTATTTGAAGATGAATTTGGTGATGAATTTGCTGATGAATCAGATGGTGAGAGTGATGAAATGTACTATCCTGAATCAGAAGATAGTGATGAAGGAAGCTTTCACTCTGACAACTCCAACAAAGATGACAGTGATGATGACCTGCTTTTTGATGAAAATGTTGATGATTTAGGTGCTAGTGATAAGAGATTCCATGCTGAAAAAGGTCACCAAGGAGATCAGTTTGATAATGACCTAGATGGGGTTGATAGTGAGCATTCTAGTGTTTATGAAGGTAGTGATGATGAAAGAATGGATGGGAATACAAATGATGAAGATCAGCCTAAAGGGTACCCTGTGTACAATGATGAGGCAGATGTTAGTCCAGTTTTTGAGTTGTCCATGTGTTTCAGAGATGCAAAAATATTCAGAGAGGCAGTTAAAAAACATGCAATCATGGAAATGAGGCCTATAGTGGCATCAAGGAACTTTGGAAGGAAAGTACAATATACTTGTGAACCTCCATGCCCCTGGAAGATTTATGCTTAACCAGCTGGAAAGACTTCAACTTACCAGATAAAGATATTCAATCCAAAACATACATGCATGCCTACTTTTCACCAGAAGCAAATTAATAGTGCATGGATTGCAAAGTACTATGAGAAGGAGATCAGAATGAATCCCTCCTGGTCAGGCAATGCCTTCCATCAAAAAATTGTCAATGATCTGAAATGTCATATTAGCAAGCATGCTGTATATAGAGCAAAGACAAGGGCTCTCACGAAGATAAATGGAACACATTCTGAGCAATATAGTCAGGTCTGGAAATATGGTCATGAATTGAAGAGAGTGCTTCATGAGACAACAGTAAATATATTAATTGAGAATCCAGAACCAGGTGCTGAAAGGGATAGGTTTATGAGAATGTATGTGTGCTTAGGCCCACTCAAGAAGGCATTTTCTGAAAGTTGCAGGAAGATAGTGGTCCTTGTTGGATGCCACCTCAAGGGACCCTATGGAGGTCAACTCCTGGCAGCTATTGGCATTGATGTAAATGAGGGAATGTATCCAGTGGCATGGGCTGTGGTGGAGGCTGAGAATATAGACTCATGGACTTGGTTTTTGCAGTTTCTTTGCCAAGATATTATGATCCTAATTGATAGGGAATGGACTTTTATTTCTGATAGGTAGAAGGTACAACTTTTGTTATTTATTTTTGGCACTATAATTTTGTTATTTATTTTTTCTTTCTCCAAATATTCCAGGATTTGATCAATGCTTTCAAAATCGTGGTTCCCCAAGCTAAACACATATTTGTGTTATGCACCTATTCCAAAATATTCACAAGGAACACAAGGGCATATCACTCAGACATTTGTTATGGAAAGCAGCTAGGGCTTCCACAATTTGGGAGTTTAATTTGCACATGAATGATATGAAGGAGGTAATATTTTAACTTGTTTGTCATCTTTATTTTAACATATTCCATATCTAAATGTATTAATATTTTTGTTAGATTTCACCTAAGTGTTATGACTGGCTAATGCAAAATCCAAGAGAACAATGGTCAAGGTCAGCTTTTAGAACAACTTTCTCCAGTAATATGTTTGTAAATAATCACCGTGAGGTGTTCAACTCAAGCATTAGGAAATTTAGGGATCTCCCCATATTAACCGTGTTCAAACAAATACATATTGCAATCACGAGGAGGATTCGGATCAGAAGAGATAAAATGAAAGATATGGAACTTGTTAAATGCCCTGGTGCACAGAAAAAGTTGAACAAGTAAGTCTTCAACTAACATAAATTGTTGAATTTCTTGACTAGTCCTCACCTAACATCAACTGTCGAATTTCTGCAGGGCTGAAATCGGCTGATTCTGGAAGCGCTGAGATAGTCAGTCTCGAAGAAAAAGCACACTCAACATTTCTATTGTGTCTTGTAGATGATATATTTTCACTGAAATTGTGGAGGAGGATACCATATATGGTTTATGTTTGGAGCTTGAAAGTATCTACATGACAAAGTCCTTTACAAATAAGTTGCTTCTGAAGCAACGTTTATTCAGTTTTCGAATGCAGGAATGTATGCCTTTTCGAGATCACTTAGATCAGCTAAACACAATTTAATGAGAATTGCGTAATATTGATGTTAAAGTTGAAGATGAGAATGTTGCTTTAATTCTGTTAGTTTATTTATCATTATCAAATGAGAATTTTGTGCAATCATTTATTGTTAGTAAAGATACTATTTCTCCAGAGGAGGATTGTTAGTCCCAAAGTATCGTATATGGGTGGTTTGAATATGATACATACAAATTCTTTCGATTCGTTATAGTTCTTCGTTAATGGTACGAAATCAAAACAAGGTGCACAAAACAATTCGATAATATATTATTTTATAATATAAACCTTGAGATTGCTACACTCTAATCAATTAAAATTAGCTACAATAAATTCAGCAGCATAACTGTACAGTTACAAGCTTTTCAAAATAAATGGCCTTGAATGAGCTCTCACAAATGTTGCAGTTGGTTGCTGAAGAATATAATTAACATAGTTAATCCTTCTGCTCCTTTTGTGTAGACTTTTCATAAACTGAATTATTTGGCTTCATTACAACCAAGTTATTTTTTTGTGATGTTGTAACAATGAATTAATCCTAAGGCAGGTACTGGCGCTAATAGTGTATTGAATCATTTCTACTCGCGCCTAGAGTGGAAGTAGTATTACTTAGAATCAATACTTCCACTAGCTCCTAGAGTGGAAATATGAACATTTAGAATTATGTCTCCTTCTGGCGCCTGGAGGGAACTATTCTTGCCTTGGAGAATTTCTCTTCTGGCGCCTAGAGGGGATAACAAAAGTTTACTCAGCATCTTTCCTTCTTCTGGAGCCTAGAGGGACAATAGTCGTTACTTAGAACAATTTACTCTACCGGAACCTACAGGGGGTGTTTTATAACTTAAAAAGTTTTTCCTCTGCTTGCTCCTTGAGGGTAAATTTTATGACTTAGAAACTTTTCCGATTCTTTTCAATACAACACAATTTTTTTCTAGTCTTTGGCCCACTCTATATTGTACTTCATTTCTACTACATGACTAAGTTAATCATTTTCTGATGTGCTGACGCTTAGTGCACTGGTCTGGTTCACAAACGACTAACACTGAATTGGATTCACTCAATCTCTTTACAGTTTTGAATTGATATTGCATGATGGTCATTCATTGCTTCATTCACTGAAACCCTTTGATCTTCAATACTCAGACCACTATATTTCCTTGCCACTTGAAGTTCTTTGACATTTTATTCTTCACGGAGGCTTAAACATATTAATAAACTTCTTTCCGTGAACTTGTTGCGGACTTGGAGCTTTAATTCCATATTTTGATTATTTGTATTTATCCAACCTTCATTATCTGGGTTCATGTGCTTCACAGTTAATATTATTTATTTATTTATGTTTCATTTTGAGTTATATTTTTTCGGTTACATATTACGTTACATTATACTTTACAATATTAGATCTTCTCTTCATTCTAGAGAGCTGCAACATAAGGCGGCTGGTATAGGTACAAATAATCAGGTTGTTGGGTTGGTAGCCGGCGGGAGTATCGAACATGGAATATTCGGGAAGTATAAATCAAAAAAACCAACTCCTAAGGGTTCAAAATCTGATGATGTCTGCAATTACTATAAAGAAAATGAACACTGGAAATCTGACTATACTAAGAAAAGGAATTAACAGGATAAATTGGCGGGTACTGCTGTAGGTACTGCTACAGGTACTGCTTATGTAGTTGGTGATAATCCTGAAAAAGATATTGCTCTAGTTACAACCAATCACACGCATCATTCTGATGTGTGGATTCTTACTCAGAAGTGTCTTACCATATATGTCCGCGCATAGAGTGGTTCAAAATTTACGAGCAAGTAGACAGTGGTAAAATCTCTATGGCTAATAATTTTATTTGTGAGACGGATCGAATAGGATCGGTTTAACTTCTGACACATGATGGTAATTTCTGCACATTGAATGATGTTAGGAATGTCCCACTTATGACGAAAAATATGATATCTATGAGTAGGGTTGAGCAAGAATTCTCCAAACCGACCGAAACCGCCTAATCCAAACTGTCCAAACCGATGTTTTTCATTTTATTAACGGTTTGGTTCGGAAACGGTTTGGAATTTTAAAAAATGAATATTTTCGGTTCGATTTTTATTTTTACCTCCAAATCGACTGAAATAACTGAACTGAACCAAACATATACATTAAAATATTAATATATATATGTATGAGTAGTATATAATAAAAATTGTAATAATAATATTTTATAATTTACAATGTAAGTAGAACATTAAACATATAAAAGTATCAACATATATGTTTATTTGAAAAAGATTGAGATTTTAATTTTAATGCATATATTATGTATTTATTCTTTTCATTTTTATTCATAAAAAGTACAATAAACGCATTTTTATGATCTTATTCACTCTCTTTTTATTTGTCAAGTTCTTATAATTTTTTACATCCTATTTAAAATATGATTAAAAGTTAAATTATAAATTCATAATATGATTCAAACTTTCGACTCTTATTTTTCAAGCTCAAGTTTAAGTTTAATTTTGTGGTAGAATTTTAATATTGATATAAAACAGTTTAAACTGTAACCAAACCGAACTAAACTGTTTTAAACGGATCAGACCGGTTTAGTTTTTTTACTTATTGGTTTGGTTCGGTTTAAAATTTTAGGAAACCAATATATTCGGTTTGGTTCGGTTTGGAGCCTTGGAACCGCCCAAACCGCTCGATGCTCACCCTTATCTTTGAGTATGTTAGACAACAAGGGTTTCAGTTTTAAAGGTGAAGGTGGAGTTCTACATGTCTATAAGGGTTTTGATGTGGTTCTGAAAGATATTAAACATGGTACATTGTATTTTCTTTAAGGTTCTATGTTAACAGGTTCTCTTGATGTTGCGTCCTCTAAGATTGAAAAGGAAAACATGACCAGTTTGTGGTACATGAGGCTCGATCACATGAATGAAAGGGGAATGTAAATTATGTCAAAAAGTTATTCTTCTTTGTGGTCATAAGGTCACATATCTTGAGTTTATGAACATTGTGTTTTTGGAAAGTTACATCGCAACAAATTTCCTAAAGCAACACACATAACAAAAGACACACTTGATTACATTTATTCTGATTGTTGGGGTCCTTCCCGGGTGGAGTCTTTTGGGGGTCACAGATATTTTATATTAACGACTGATGATTTATTAAGAATGACTTGGGTGTTCATCATAAAGCATAAAATTGAAGCCTTTAAGATTTTCAAGCAATGGAAGGCGCTAGTGAAGAATCAAATATGGAAGAAGATTAAGAGGCTGCGAACTGATAATGGCCTGGAATTTTGCTCGCCTGAGTTTAATAATTCTGCAAGAGTGAGGGGATTTATAGGGATCACAAAATCAGGGATACACCACATCAGAATAGTGTAGCAAAACGAATGAATCAGACACTTCGGAGAGAGCTAGATGCATGCTCTTTAATGCATAACTAATTAAAAGATTCTGGGCAGAAGTGGTTAGTACAATGTGTAATATGATAAATCGTGGACCTCACACATGTATTCATCTCAAAACTCCTATTGAGAAATGGTATGGTAAGCCTGCTAATTACTCCAATTTAAGAGTTTTTGGTTTACAGTTAATTATCATATAAATAAGGGTAAATTGGAGCAACGAGCTAAAAAGGGAATATTTGTAGGCTATGAGGATGGGGTTAAAGGTTATCGAATATGGTCTACAAAATGGTTTGCTGCAATGGAAGATGAAATGGAGTCACTTCAGAAGAATAAGACTTGGGAATTAGTCAAGCGGCCTCGAGACAGAAAGATTGTCACTTGTGAGTGGATTTACAAGAAGAAGGAAGGAGAAACATCTGTTGAGGGTATCAAGTATAAAGCTCGGTTAGTAGTTCGAACGTTCGCTCAAAAAAAGGGAGTAGACTACAATGAGATTTTTTCACCAGTGGTCAGGCACACTTCATCAGGTTGCTACTAGAAATATTTGTACATCAAAATTTGGAGCTTGAACAACTCGACGTGAAGACAACTTTTCTGTATGAAGAGTTGGAAGAGATGATATACATGACTCAGCCAGATGGTTTTCAGGTTCCTCGTAAAGAAGACTATATTTGCAAGTTTTGTTGAAGTCCTTGTATGGATTAAAGCAGTCTCTGAGGCAGTGGTACAAGAAATTCGACAACTATATAATATATATTGGCTACACCAGGAGTTCGTATAATTGTTGTGTTTAGTATAGTAAGTAAGGCTGTAAACAAACTGAGCTGTTAGTTAAGCTCGCTCGAGTATGAGTTCGATAAGTTTGGTTCGACAGTCTAACGAACTTGAATTTGGACTAATTTATTTGTTCATTAAGCTTAACGAACGGACACGTGACTAGAGTTCGACTCGAGTTCGTTCGAGAAAAAGTGAAAAAATTCATAATTCATAAATTATACTTATCAATTTAAAACCTAAATAGTAAACACTGCAACTGAAAGAAGTACACCAGTACAGGATAAATTAATTTTATCCATTATCAGGAATGTTATTACAAAACCCAAAATTAAATGTACCAAACTAAAGAAACCAGCTTGCATATAATATCAACAGATTTATTATTAGTCTTTGTAACAACAAAACGTTATATGCACTAACGCACATCTCTAATTACTATACCAACAAATAAAAAGTTTCATGCACGAAAATTATAAGAATCTTAAGCATAAAAAATTTAAAAATAGTTCCAATAGATATAATATAACCCAACAATCAAAGTGTTTTGAAATTTAAAAATTCAAAGAAGAAGAAGAAGAACTTCAACTCTTAGCCTAAAATCCTAAAACTTAAGGAGTTTATAATTTAGATTCAATTATAATTAAAGAGGAATAATGTAGGAAATGATCTTCAGCCTCTTACTCTCTCGAGTCTGGATCTTGTCGGATTGAGTATCTCTCGATCTTGAAGTTTGATTGTTTGAGTGTCGTATTCATCGATCTTGATTCTTGAAAGTCTGAATATTTTATTGAACCCTTTTAGTTTTAATCTTTCATGTCTCGGTGTTTTGTATATTTAATTATTAATTTCGATTTATCCAACACATGATATAGAATCAAAAGAGTGTTTATATTACCTATGTGGATTGGGCTTAAAAAATAAAGGCCCAAAATACATATATATCAATCTTTGTAACGAGCTGTCCGAATAGTGTTCGGGTTTGAGTTCACTTCGATTAGGTTCGCGAACAACTCTTGTTCGGGTTGAAAGGTTTGGTCGGTGATTTGGGTCTACATCATGATCAAGCGACAGTGTATTGTGACAGTCTCAGTGCAATATGTTTAGCTAAGGATCAAGTCCATTATGAGCAGGCTAAGTACATAGATGTAAGATATCATTTTCTAAGAAGTGAGAAGAGAATCAAGGTAAGTAAAGTGGGTAATGTTGATAACCCAGCTGATATGCTCACCAAACCGGTTCCACATAGCAAGTTTCAACATTGTTTGAACTTGCTAAATGTTTGGAGTTGTTGATTGCCCTTTTAGGGAAAAATCTTAGATAACAGAGTTTTTCTGGTACATCGACATTATTACGGTGTACTTGGTACATCTACTTTTTTTGTGAGAGGGTTCAAGTCAAGGGGGACATTTGTTAGAATATGTCTTGAATCGGTAAATGCTTCAAAAGCTGAAATTTTGGGGGTCTCGTTGCCTAGAGAGTATTATATAAACTCTCTCGGGCATAATCTAAACGTATGTTATAATCTGTAAAATAATGATAAATAAAACTTTTCTCTTCAGTTTTTTTGTGTTCTTTCTTTACATTTAGTGTAACCTTTATTGCTTTCATTATAATGTATGATTGTTCATGATGCTACCATCGAGGTTATGATGCAGGTCGAGTACCCCTAAGGTTATGACTAGAGTCCAGAGCACTACAAGAGATGACAGATCACAAACAACAACATGGCCGCTGCTAAAACAGATGAAGAAAGAAATATTATTGTGGGCTTATATTCTAATCTATTAACTTTGGAACGGATTTTAAATTTTGTATCATAATTTTTTCGGAATATACATACATCATACCTGGTTTTAGTTTTTATCTGCAGAAACATGCCTCAAGCTCCTGCTGGTCTTCGTATAATTGCAACAACATACTGACAATGACTCAGATAAATATTTTGTTATTTGCCTTTTATTAATGTTAAATGCATATTTGTCTAACACATTTTTCCATCTCGGCCTTTGTTTGCAAAAGCACTGGGTTCACTAAACCTTCAGTTCAGTTAACACCTGTTGTTACTCGGTACGGGGCAACACTCTTATTTTTATCGATCGGTTTGGTTTTTTCGGTTGCATAATGGTAAGTACGAACTTGTTGATTGGCCATTAAAATAGTAGTTGTTGTGAGAGGAATTTGATACAACATTCAGGGAGGTTGCTGCTGGAATAATGGAAGAATCACCGAGATTTGGGCCGAAAATCGGGCGTATTGTGAAAAGTTGTACACGCCTGATCTGCCGGAAGTGGGAGGTGTTTGTGGCTGCGTTTGGACTGAATTTGCAAGGATTCCGAGCGTGGTGGCAGAGTATTTCCCACTCAACCGTGGGGGGTGCCCAGAATTGGTCTCGTGAGAGCTCCACGGTGTGTTTTGGTAGAGAAACCGAGTGTCTAACCCTTGTAAATGGCCTACATATCCTATATTTATAGGAATCAGGTCCATATGTAGTTTTATAGCTTTAAGACTCCTTCAAATAGGGATTTCCATGTTTTTACTAAGCCCATAATAGCTTCCAAGCCTTATCCAACTAGGTTTAGGCTTAATCCAAGGAGTCCTACTTCTAATACACCACTAATCCTTATTTATACATGCAATTATTGTGTTTGTCCATCAAATATATGTACATTCCATACATGTATCGTATAAATCCGTTTATAAGTAGTTGTAGATTACTAGGAATCGTATTCTTCTTCCTGACCCGCTATAGAGTCTGTTTCCAACTAAAACTCTACTTACACAAGCCTTTCACTGTTATCATAATAGCCTGACTAAGTACCATTTCCTGAATACCCCGGTGTCTTAGCATATTATGGGGATCATGGGGTATTAGCCAGTCACTAAATGGCCCTCCTTATTGCCCCTTATTAATACCCCTCTTAACAGGCCTTAACCAACACCTATATACCCTCACCAAACTAGTCCATTCGGGTCCAATACCCCTACTTTTTCATCCAGAAAGCCCAATACATTATGTCAATCCATATAATCCCTCTATGGGCCATAAATCCGGGTTAAGGATGATTTTAGGCACAACAACTACCCCCCGGTTCCTCGCAACATAGTTTAATCCTTATTTACCCTTTTCAAAGAAATACATAGCTTCCACATTTGGATTCCAAGCTTACATGAGCTAAATCGGCGTAAGAAACAAGAAACACAATGCCTCGACATATGTACCTCAATCTGAATCCTTAAATGAAATTATTCAATACACTTCAAATCACGTATTCCCCATGCCAGTTCCAATCTAGGACTTCATGTCCTTTTTAGCTGTATCATATGGCTTCCAGCCATTTCCCCAAAAGCCATCCATTAACCTTCCAAGATATCATTTTTCATTGTGAAGTCGATCTTTAGGTTATAATCCTTTATGAATGAATCCCATAAACTCCCGTTGTTTCAAATAGGCATCATATATCCATAATCCTGGGCTGCCAAGATAACTTAAAAAGAGTGATTAGTAGCATGAGCTAAACAGCTCTTATACATAATGCATGAAACCCATGCATATTAAATGCAAGTATGAACAAGCAAGTAAGAAGATGAAAGTGTGAATAATTTTGTATAAATATAGATATCCATATCTATTGATGCCTCATCAATCATATTGAACCTTGGCGAACACACTTTTCAAGACAAAGTCACAATTTTCAGAGGCTTCCATGGTTCCTTCACCTGGCCTCTTAATATATTGTTTAGTTTTCCATTGATGCCTAGCGTTTGTGGGACTTAAATCCTGCCCATGTAATATGGGACTTTAAAATCCTACCCATGTAAAATGGGAGTTTTAAATCCTCACTACAAGAAAAATGTCTATCTGCGACCAAGTTTATCGGCGACCGCAAAATCAGTAGCTATTATTTTAGATCAGCGACGGGTTTCAGCGACCGCGACCAACTTCATCGCTAACGAGACTTTAGCGACGACTTGAGGTCGCTAATCGGTCCAAAATATTTAATATTTCTATAAAAAACCGTGAAAAATTGGCGGTAATTTAGTAGCTACCGATTTTTATTTGCTACCGACGTTGGTTGCAGAAAGTGCCACATCAGCAACAAAATCAGTGATTGTAATCAGTAGCTAAATCGGAGACCGAATAAAGGCGGAGACCCGTGGCTTTCTGCGACCGAAGTTCATCGCAGGTAATTTTTTTATTTTATAATTTGTTTTAAATTTTGGCGCGCTATTTTAATTAGCAACCAAAGCGCATCTGCGACCGAATACAGTCACAAATACCAAATAATTAAAAATATAATTTTTTTAACTATAAATAGTATTTTATTTATATATATATTTTTAAAACAATTTGTTATTAAAAATATATCATAAATTTGTTTTTAATAAGAAAGAATTAAAATATATATTTTGAAAATTCAGAAAAAAAAATTGACGTAATTTTTTTAGAGACCGGGATACATTTAAAATTGAGTATGCGATTACAGATTTAAAGTATTTAAAATATTACTTTTATTTAACTATAAATAGTAGGTTATTTATATGTGACATTTTAAATTTAATTAAAATTAAAATTTTAAATAAAATTAAAAATTTATCTTAAAATTTGTTTTTTTTTAAAAAATTAAAGTTCATTTATTTTAAACTTGGAAAAAAAATTGGCATACTTTTGTTAGCGACACTGAGAAATCGCGACCGAATATAGTCACATATATCAAATATTAAAAATATTATTATTTAACTATAAATATTATTTATTTTAAAAGGTAAAAATAAAATTGTTTTTAAAATTATATCTCAAAAAAAATTATTAAAAATATATTTTTTTTAATTTGGATAAAAAGTTGGCATCTTTTTTTAACGACCCAACAACATCTACGACCGATTAATAAAAATTTTAACCTTTTGACAATATAAATAGTATTTTATTTTTTTTAATTAAATTATTAATTAAAATATATATCTTAAAATAATTTTTTAATAAAAAATGAAAATGAGAAAAATGGCGTGAGGGTGTCTCCCGCAAATTTTTACCTGACATTAAGTCATTTTGCCCTATAATATTTTAATGAAAAATCTGTAAATATAAACAACTTCAACTTTATTGTGAATAACAATATATCTATATTATTATTTTAAATATATATATATATATATACACATTATGAATTTTAAAAAAATAAAGAGAAGTATAAAATATAAATTTAAAATAATTATAGAACAAATTTTTTAATTTGCCAATAACTACTAAAAATTTACCTTTTACAGGACAACTGCTCTCCCAATTGCAAATCCACGCAGCACAGGTCTCCAAACCCTCACTTTGATCATTCCATCGGCATACCTCCATGTGCTTACCCATGTAACAGATTTTTCAGTTGTGTATTCTATTAGTTAACTCCTCATCTCTCTCTGTATAACTGCTATCGATATTTATGTGTAATCAACATGTACATGTGTCGATTACAACCGATTTGATTACCAAATACAATCTCTCCGTGTGTAATCTTTGTCTATCTTGTGTTATACTTGATAATACTTGTAATATGCTTCTGTCAATTTCAAAATATATATGTTATACTTGTGTATACTTGTGTGTTTAATCTTTTATATTTGTGGGCTTAAAGTTTGGTACTTTTTTTTATCAAAGTATAGGTTAAAATATCAAAAGAGAATAGTTTGATACTTAGTACATTTTTTGTTTGATGTATATGTAACTATGCTAATTTGGAGGAAGTTGCTCACGTGTTTGTTTTTGTAAATTTAATGGGGTTGTGCAATTGTACACTGAGAGAGGAAGAACAATTGGTCACATATAATGTCATAGGATTGAATACAACAATAACTCCACATTCAACAAGACCTTAACTTCCTTATACATATTAGTATTAGTAGATGAGAAATTTTCCCCAAGCAAAATTTGTGTCTCCGCCTTTTACAGGTCCGAGAAGAAGATTCTCAATACTCATACGAGTGAACGTCTTGTGAAACTATGAATGTCCCTTGTGGCACTATTGGTTCTAATTAGATAAAGAATATCTTGGGAGACACCTTAATGAGAGGACTAAGGAGTGTGATTAATTTTAAGAGCTGGGATAGGGGAAAAAATAGCCCAGCGTAAATGAAAACCTATTTTACCTAGCTCAGATTTTTGTTTAAACAGCCATATAAAATAACTCACATTCAAAAGAGAAATTTACATATGCTACCATGAAGCCAGCTTAGCAAGACAAGTTTGGACAGCAATAAAGACCATAATGGATATTTTAGTTCAAAAGGTCTCTTTAGAGTTAAAGTTTTCCAGTTGCTAATTAATTTAATAGTATTTCTAATCTTACCTCAGGATTTTGTGCAGCCGTACTAGGAACTGGACATGGAAAATTCCAAAACGCTCTTTAATGACAATAACAAGATTAAATATGATTAAATATGGTGGTGTAACTAGATTTAAGATAGCCGAGAAGATGGTAAAATATGATAATTTTAATGATATTAAATATAGTCTGCCAGTAGTACTACTTTTAATGGGATTGAATTCTTGCACTAATAAGTCATTATATAGTATATTTAAATCTGAATAACCTATTTAAAACAGAGAGTTTCTATTTATCTATCTAAAAACACCCGATGTGAAATGCAGCAGCCATTGGATCTCGTTCATAATTGTATCATATTAGCCAACTAATAGTTATCAATAGCTGAGAAATAACATATGTTCAGTTAGGTTTCCAAGTCCCTGAGGATTAGCTCAAGTTAAGTGTGTTGAAATCTATACCTGTAATTTAGTGTGAAGTTGAGAGAATCTAAAGCTGAATCGTTCAGAAAATCATTTAAATCTTCTAGCCTGATTGCTAATTAACACCTTATCAAAATATGTTGTGGTAGTATCAAACTATATCTTTGTTTGAGGTACTTAATTCTTCACAAGACTGAAAATTGGATCAAGTGCATAAGATAATATCATACTAGGCATCATTGACCAGAGGACATTATGTGCTGACCATTAAAAATAAAGTTACGGATGAAAGATACAATTAACCAAGGTTCAAAATACAACATTACACTATAGATTCCTTTTTTTTTTTGAAAAAAAAAGAAGAAGTTGCAAACACTTTATTATGTGGGTGTCAAATCATTTTATATGTTAAACATCTCTTTCTCTATCAATATTAGTGGCATTAACATCTCGAACAATATCGCGAAAGTTTTTAAATGTCCTATATATGGAACTTGTTTTTTAAGTATGTTAGTTGCAATACAAATGCACCTGTATCTATATAGGTATTGTGATATCATGGAATTTTTCTCGGACCGTACTTGGATGTCACGACGGAAGTCAAATACTCAGATAGGTGCTACGACTGAATTTAGAGCCGGCTGTGAAGTGTTTCTCGATTATGCGTACAGTCACCCAAAAATTGTGAATGAAAGGAATCAGATTCGATATCCATGTTGGAAATGTAAAAACAATAATTATCTAGACAGAGATGTGGTAAACTACCATTTACTTGTTGATGGGTTCATGAGAAATTACGAAGAATGTTGGGGGGCACATGGGCAGAAAAGAGATGGTGGCTTCACATCTAATTATTCGGGCAGTAGTACTACTTATCATATGGATGAAATGGTTCATGATATTGCAGGGCAAGATTTTGATTGGGAACAAGTTAGAGAACAACCTATGAATTCTGATGCCAAGGCCTTCACAAAGTTGTTAGAAGATGTGAGGGAGCCGTTGTGGCATGGTTGCACCAAACACACTAAATTATCTGCAGTGGCGACACTACTGAACATCAAGGCTGATCACAACATGAGCCATGAGTGTTTTGAGTCCCTCCTGAAGGCTATTAAGAGTATGTTGCCCGATAATGAAAAATTACCAGATAATTATTATTATTGCAAGAAGATGGTGAAGAAGTTGGGTCTTGGATACCAGAAGATTGATGCATGTTTCAATGATTGCATGCTATTTTATAAGGAAAATGAAAAGATTACAAAATGCACGGTTTGTGGTCATGATCGGTTTAAGCCAAATAAAGAGGGAGTGATTTCAAAAAAATCATCTATACCGTACAAAATTCTAAGGTATTTTCCAATAACTTACCGGCTTAAAAGATTGTACATGTCCTCAAGAACAGCTGAACATATGAGTTGGCATGCGAAATCTTCGTCTAAAGATGGAGAACTAAATCATCCAGCAGATGGGCAGGCTTGGAAAGATTTTAACAAAACACATCCTCAATTTGCATTGGAACCAAGAAATGTAAGACTTGGTTTGTCCACCGATGGTTTTAACCCCTTTGGCCACTCAGCTGTTCCGTACTCATGTTGGCCCGTTATTGTTACTCCTTATAATCTACCTTCCTGGATGTGTATGAAACAACCATACTTATTTCTCTCTCTCATGATTCCTGGTCCTACAAGCCCCGGAAAGAACTTAGATGTTTACTTGAGGCATCTAATAGATGAGTTGAAAGTACTGTGGAAAGATGGAGTACAAACATGGGATGTTTCAATGCAAACAAATTTCAACCTTAGGGCAGCGCTTATATGGACTATAAACAACTTCCCAGCCTATGGTATGTTATCTGGATAGAGCACACATGGGAAGTTGGCTTGTCCGTATTGTATGGAGCATACAAAGTCTTTCACTCTACAAAAAGGTAGAAAACCTTGCTGGTTTGATTGCCATCGTCGGTTCTTGCCTGCAGATCACCCATTTTGAAAAAATAGAGAAAACTTTAGGAAAGGTAAAGTGGAAAATGATAAGCCTTTACCATGACTGTCAGGAACGGAGACACGATCTCCTGTGATGAGACTTCCGATCGTCCTATTTGGTAAGAATGATAAGAAAATTAGCGGATTTGGTGAATCACATAATTGGGTTCGGACAAGTATCTTCTGGGAATTGCCTTATTGGTCTACAAATTTGATTCGTCATAATCTAGATGTAATGCATGTCGAGAAGAATGTGTTCGATAATGTGTTTAAAACCGTGATAAATGTTACAGGAAAGACAAAAGATAATGATAAGGCGCGTTTGGACTTGAAAGATATTTGTAAGCGTCCTGCATTAGAGCTTCGGTAGTCCTCTAATGGTAAGACTGTCAAACCGCATGCAAGGTACACTTTATCCAAAAAGCAAGTTGAAGATGTGTGCACGTGGATTAAGTCCCTGAAACTTTCAGATGGATATGCGTCAAACATTGCAAGGTGTGTGACGGATAAGACACCGCATGGGAAACTGAAAGGGATGAAGAGTCATGACTGTCATGTGTTCTTGGAAAGACTCTTGCCTATAGCATTTCGAGATCAGCTTTATAAACCAATATGAGATGCTTTGACGGAACTTAGTCGTTTCTTTAATGACTTATGTTCAAAAACATTAAATGAGAAGGACATGTCCATACTTGAAACAAATATCATAGAGATCATATGTAAACTGGAAAAAATATTTCCACCTGTTTTTTTTGACTCTATGGAGCATTTGACAATACATCTTCCCTACGAAGCTCGTGTTGGGGGTCCGGTTCAATATAGGTGGATGTACCCTTTCGAGAGGTTGATGGTAATGCTTAAGAGGGCAGTCAAGAATAGAGCTTGTGTTGAGGGTTCGATATGTGAGGCATACAGTTTTAGTGAGGTATCTATGTTTGTCTCAGACTATTTCCCGGACGAACTCTTGACAAAGGCCAACCGCGTCTCAAGAAATGATGATGGGGGAAATGTTGAACTAAATGGTAGGCTTTCTATATTTGGTCTATCAGGTCATGCTTATGGAAAAGAAAAACGTATTTTCCTATCTGAGACAGATTTACATGCTGCACACACATATATTCTTCTCAATTGTGAGGAGATTGACGAATTTGTGAGGTACACATCACATAAACTCTTAAATTTATAACCAAATCAGCCTTTCAATGACATGTGATTTATATTTTAATATTTTAATATCTAGATTATATGATGACGAGTTAAAAGTGAAGTGTCCTGGAATAAATGATAAAGATATTCAAATCAACCGTTATAAAGAATTTTCACGTTGGATAAAGGACAAAGTAAGTTCAATTTAATTAAGCACAATACGAACAATTTTTATTAACTATTTACTTAAATTAATTTAATAATATGATAAATTTGTAGGCTTTGACTGAGGGGTCTACACTTCCAGCTAATGTACAAAGCTTAGCTATGGGACCAGACATGGACCAAGTAAGTCGTAATGGTTACAAAGTAAATGGTTATGAATTTCATACCAAGGCGTATGGGCATGGTAAAAGGACTATAAACACGGGCTTGTGTTTTTAGGAGATTGTTACAATGAGCTTAGTCATGCCTTTTACGGGGAGTTGGAGGAAATTATAGAGTTGTCATACAAGGGTACATACGGGGGTTATATTAACTTGTTCAAGTGCCGGTGGTTCGACTCGGAAAAAGAGATATGTGTTGATAGACATGGAATTGTTGATATTGACGTCCACAAGTCTGCTTACTCCAACGAGCCATTTGTTTTACCAACTCAAACAAAACAAGTATACTACACTCCTAGTCCTGGTAAAAGGAGGGATAGGCCGCCTTCAGATTGGCAAACTATAATTCATACTCCCGCACGCAGATGTGAAGAAGTAGTTAATGGGGAATTTTACCAAGAGGAGATGCTTCGTAGGTCGGATGTAATAAATGTGGACGATAATGAAGTAATTCAGTTAGATGGTGGAGATGAACCACATGAAATAGATCCCGAGTTAATATTGGTGCTAGATGATATTGATACAGAAGAAGAAGAATTATTGATCGACACTGACTCCGAGTCTGAGTCTGAAGGAGAAGATGGTTATGAATCTAAGCAAGATGATTCTGATTCTGAAACTGAGACTTGACATTTAATTTTAAACATTTTAATATAATGGTATAACTTGTTCAAATATTTTAGTCTCCATCAGCTCATTGTTTACTCTAATTTATATTCTTATATAAGACACAATTAACAAGCAACAGGGAAAACCTTATTGGCCTGATCCTACAATGCTTTTTTGAGGTACTAAGATTAAAAGTTGAATATTAATGCGTCTTTGACCTTTTTTGTTTATTTCTTGTGCTCATAAGTGTAGCTGAATATAGTAGTGACTTTTTTAATTAAGGTAAATAGTTCTTTTGAGTTGTGCTTCTCTTCAGGTAAAAAATTGTATACTAGTTTTCTGAAAACTCATAAATGCCTAATACTTTTATTATTTTATCTCTTTTTCTCTGAATTAGTTTATGTTTAAATATATTTATGCAGATGGCTTGACAAGCAACAACAAAGAGAAAGCGTGGTATGGGTAGGGGGCCCAACCATGTCCCAAAAGCACCTACAAACCCAGAAGATCAGACTTTCATTCATATTCGTCCACCACCAAATAGCATGTACGTAACTACTCTTATAACTACTGTGTATGCATATTACAGATCACTTTTTTATAAAATAACTTATGGGGTTGAAACTAAATTTAACATGTTCTGCACTCTAACAATATTGTTTTATTTCTCGTGCCTGTGATATAATAATGTTAGAGTAAAAATATGCCTAGTCTTAAAAAATAATTAATGTTAACAGACCCTGCCAAATAAGAGTTAATTTCAAATAATTAAAGTTTAAATGATTGTAAATCAAATGAAGTAATTTTATACATATTGCGTTATCACAACTCATAATGATGGATGGTTGGAGTCCAGGGTTTTGTCATGAAGGTGTTTTTTAGAAGTTGGGATGCTAGTTGTGCTTTATGTTGGTGGGATTGAGGCTTCTTTTGTTGTGTTTTTGGTTTCAGGAAAGCCCTGGGAGTAGGTGCTGCTTTTTTCCTGTCAAAAGCTGTGGCCTGGTGTATGTGTGTGTGGTGTGTGTGGTGTGTGTGAGTGTGGTGTGAGTAAGTGTGTTTGTGTTTGTGAGTTTGGGCAGGGTCTGTTGGTTCTCGGTAGGTATTTCGAGTCTGGGTCTTTTTAAGGGGGAGGTCTGGGGGGTTTTATTTCGGGTTTTTGGGAGGGAGTTTGGCTGGTGGGCTGGAGCTGTCGAGGGTGTAGTAAGGTCTGGGTTTTTAGGGGGGTATTTCGGAATGTTCTTGTTTTCTGGATTTTTAGTTTAGATTTTCGGAATGTTCTTGTTTCTGGGTTTCAAACAACGTTTGTAAAGACTGAAGTCTGTCATTTCCGTAGTCAAGTACAACTTAGCAAATTATGTTGTACAAATCAAAACCCTAAATACTTTTTGTATCGAGACCAGATCCTTATTCTGATACTAACATACCTCAGTATAATCACGTATTCACCTCTTCTTACCATAAAAACGTATATACTGGGAAAAGGGTATTCATTAGACTACAAGATCAGGGATAAGCTGAAAGTATCTACTTTTATTATAGCAATGATATAAATAATTATGTAAAGCCAAGATTTAAGTAAATCATAATTTGTTGTTCAGGCTTAACTATAGGTGATTTTATGGAGGGCGGAAGCAGGTTAAAACAGATACGCGTAATAAACTAGATAATCATTTGCAACTAATAAAACTGTTATAAATAAAAAACATTAGAAACTAGTACAGTAACTCGTGTATGAGCCATATATACATATAAGAATTAAAAATCTGAATTCATCAAAAACACAATAATATTTTATTCACTTCACGCTTATGCAGCAATGAAACCGGAGCATTAATATTTTTTTTGGTATTTTCAGTAATAAATTATATAGGTACAAATGAATACATACCTATCAGTTCATTTTAGCTCTCTCATATTTTTCTATCTAAAGGACCACATTCAATAATCTACCTTTCACAAAAAATAATACTAATTCTGACTCATAACGCAACTCAGGAGTCACCCATATCTATGATCCAATCTTTCTATATGGACATATAGTATATACCACAATAATCATAGAATTCTCAGTGAAACTACTTTTTAGTTACTGATCATCCCAAGTTATCGTGATGGGGAAGGGGGACTAATTACTGATAATGTGGCATCATTCAAAATAGCTAACTTTGTTATAAAAAAAACAGAAACAACTGCATACAAGGATATTGAAGGAAGCCCTTTATCAAATTTTGAAGAACTTTTAGACAGTACATCTAGGTCTGCGGAAACAATAAGCACCCTTTGTGTAGTTAGTATTCCTGCACAAATCCCCTTAGAGTTTCTTGCCCCTGAATCTGAAAGCAGATTAATAGTATATTAAGTAAACTAATTTTTAGAATTATCTAAAATGAAAAAAATGGAGATTTAAATTATTCCCCAGTAGTCTAAAACAAGCATTTGTTGGTAATTCTGTAGGTTGAACTTTCAGATACTACTCTAAGTAGATAGTATGTAGAATAATCCACGAACCTTTTTTCCCACACTCACAAATTAAAGATTTGGCAGATTAATAGTATATTAAGTACAATCTCGTTTGTTTTCGACTTAATTGACTTCTTGCCTTCCGCTCTTATAGATGAAAATTGGTCCTCTGCTTCCCCCTTCCCAATTTTTCAACGTTCTCTGTGTTTGTATGGATCTAAAAATTTACCAGTCCTTAAAATATATATTTGAGTACATAGAATTAGGCAATTAACCCTGCATTGTTGCACGAAATACGACTCTGTACTTCTGCAAAGCTCATCAGGTCTTTTGCGGCTTGTAACTGACAATGACCTGTACTTGGTCATTAAAATAATGTAAAGAACTCGTACACAATAATTGAGCATTCCAGAGAATTTCTATAAATGAACTTACTCGAAGAACATGTCAAATAATTCCAGAACTCATAAGTGAGTTCTAATCAGATTTATTAATGACTATATCAGATTTATTAATGATCAGATTGCTTTTTTCATAAATTTTCCTTTATTTTGACATGTATTGAAATATTTGTTTTGTAGTACACAATTAATCTTATAGTCAATATTGTATATTACAGTTATTTTGCGGATCACAAAATCGTGAAGTGTATCTCTCAGCTGTGCCTTCAGAATTGGCATACTCCTGCGATAACATGGGCCAGCACACCTCTCGCCCACAAGAATGCAGTTTGGGCTGAATTTCAGGTATAAAATCTGTTGTAAATATGTCATCATTTGATGCAATCAGCTGTCATATTTCTTTGTATATGGTAAACTTAACTATATCCCTTGGTAAAATTATTTGCAGAAACGTTACAGGTGGGAGGACGAGCAGGGGGATGTTATATCTACTCTTTTTTGGCGTAAATGTGCCGCTTGGACGAAAGACATGATTGCCAAAGATCGTGGGAAAGCCCTGTACAATGCTGGAATAGACTATGAAGACGAGGATGCAATGGAACACATGCACAAGAACAGCCCCCGGTGGTGCACCGCTGATATATGGGAGGCAATGTGTAATCAGTGGAGAGATGAAAAATGGCTGAAGAAAGGAAAGATTGCTTCAAGTAATAGAGCTGCAGGCGGCGAGAAGGCCAAAGGTACCTACAAGGGCGGCAGTATCTCCCAGTTGCAACATATTGCTGTCAGGGTATGAATGAATAGTTTAAATATGTTACAATCATAAATTCTAGAATTTCACATATTTATTACATTGTAATGTTGGAAACATATCTTGTATATGAGTCTGAGTCTCAAGGTCCTGTCAATTGGGTGGATGTGTACGTGAAAACTCGTGATGGAATTCCTGAAGCAGTTACAATAGCGGTAATAAGCTTTAATTAATTTAATTTTATTGTATCCAAATTGAATTATTTTTTTCAATAGTATTATAAATTGGTATGGTTTAGACTAAAACTAAAAGCCTGAAATCAAATTAGGTAACTTAAATATAATTCTAACTTGGGATGTTACCTTTTCACTTTTCCTTGCTAAGAATTAAATTTTGACATATAGACTATCTTAGCAACTAGGAAACCATGATCTTAGGAAGCATTGTAGGTTATTTTTTAATTGTATTTGCACACGAATATATAAAAACACAAGAACCTTACCAACTAAAGAAAAATCTTAGTAATTTTTTTTTTCATTCTAGGTCGAAAAATATTAATTTCTTCGAACTGAATATTTTTAACTACTCATTACAGTATCAATGCATTAATTAGTTTATATTTTTATAGTATAGAAATATTAGCATCGTTCATATTTAATTTGGGAATAATTTAGTTTTTTGTTTAATTGGTAAAATGATGACATGGTGATTATCGACGTTTATTTGATGAGCGCTATCCTGAGGGCACTGAGTGTCCATATTTTGATCAAGAGTTGTGGGACAAGGCAGCTAAAGTGAAAAGGAATTATGTCAAAGGTCAAGGACAACGATGACGCCCATCCATCTATGGCTCCTCATTTAGCACACAGTCATCGAGCCAGCCATCTATTCATACTCCGGCTGACTGTGTGAGGGCTATATGTCGAGATCCGGGGCTTCTTCGTATACTGGGAGGCCATCTGGAAGCTCTAGATCCTGAGGAGCTAGCTCGTGCAGTGGGGGAGGTGAATGCATCACAACAGAGGGATGACTCCGAGGTATTTTTATTCAGTGATGCTTCCTGCATTTCAGTGTTTTTATATGTTTTTGAATGACGTAATTAGCTCGTTATACATAGTGGATATCATTTAATTCCTTTATTGCTTATTTAATTACAGGGAGCACATCGTGATGATCATGATGACGAGTTTGGTGGATCTTCTTAGTGCGCCTGTGTCGTATTTATGTTTTTTTGTGCTTAAACTTTGTTGTATTTGTGATTTCGTGATGAACTTTCGTATTTCGCTGGCACTTGAACCTCCGTTTGGTTTTATCAGTTTTTGGATGGTATGAAGTATTTGAACTTTTATATTAAGGCAATTTGGATTTGAGCAAATGTTTTGTTGCATGTGTTGGGAAAACATGTATTAAATATTAGGAAATGTGCTCAAACAGGAATATATTTAAATTCTTGAAATTATTTTTAGCGACTGAATTCAGTAGCTAAATTTTGCCATTAATAATTTAATTAGCGACTAAAAGTGGTAGCTAATGCATTTTAGAGGAATTAGCTACCAAATTCTGTAGCTAAAAGATGTCGCGGAAAATTCTACAATTAGCGACCAAAAATTAGTAGCCGAAAGTAGTCGCCAATATTAGCGACCGTTCTCGATGGCCAAAAGTGGTAGCAAACTTTAGCGACAAAAAATTGTAGCAAAAACTGTTGCTGAATTAGCGACAGATAGAGGTAGCTAACATTGGTCGCAAGAATTAGCTACAGTAATTAGTAGCTAATTTTGGTTGCTATTGTTGGCGACCAAAACTGGTAGCCAAAATCTGTCGCCGAATGTAGTGACGATATTCCGTCGCTAAAATTGGTCGCCAATTTTTTGCAATAATTTTCAGTCGCGAACTGTGTCGCCCCCGCGTCAGCTTTTGCCAAACTGATGCTGACTCAGATTAGCGACAGCGTTGGTCGCTAATATCCGACGCTAAATATGCGGTCGCCAAAAGTCATCTCGGACGAGCACATTAGCGACCTGTTTATATGCGACGGATAGTAGCGGCGTAGTACGGTCGTTATTGTGTTATTGCTACCGAACGCGGTCGCTGATACGCAGTCACTGATAGACCTGTTTCTTGTAGTGCCTGTCCATCCGATATGGGACTTTTCTGACCTGCCCATGTTCTATGGGGCTATTTGAGTTTATCACAAGAAAGACCAAGGGAAGGCCATGGAGAATCCCATCAATTGTTGCTATATCCTTCCAAGTTGTTACATTATGGGGCATATAGTGTGCCTAGGTATCTGCTTGAAAACTTTGGCTAACAAGTTTGAAAATATTTTGAAATCTCTTGCATAATGTAAGGAAATATATAAAATTGCAATATCCACACACATGTAAACCTATGTAAGTTTTATTCCTTGAGAACATACGATATGCATAATTAGAGAAACACGTCCGCATGTAGGCCAAAATAAGAGATATGGGGTATAATCAATTTCCATATATATACATAAAGCATGCTTGATAATGAACATGTAAAAGCATGGGAGTAGGGCTTATCTCATTTCAATGCAGACCAGGGTTTATCCATGAAAACCCATATAGTTGGAGCCTCTTCAGGGGTGTTTGGTAAAAGCACATTTTACATCATATTATCCTTTCCGTGGTGGGATATTGAAGAGTTGATATACCCCCCGAGTCGACAGTTTTCCTTCCCCCATATGACATCTTTCTCCGGTCTAAACCTTAAACCTATTAAGAAACCTGCTTTCTATGGATATTGTGAATGTCTCCATAACTTATTAGCTAGCTCAGAGTATAGCATGTTCCATGACAAGACCATATTACATATTCACATATATATACGTAAATCATTAAATTCATGCCACACATTCACATGTATACACATCTTAAGCGTATCAGCCATTGTATCCAAAGATATGCCAATCGGCGTTCATGTATATATTCCAACTTAGCAAATATTGTCATATTGTTAATCACAGAAGACGTGCTACTTGCTAGTTCTCAAACCACGTTATAGCACAAGCTAGATAATCAGGCATACACATATAAGAATCCATATTATATTAACAACTAGGCAATCAGGCATGCACACATAATCCATGCTCATACCCTAGGGTCCAACTATCCGTCCCTATATGCATATTCGCCTTTCAAAATAGTTAGCCTGAACAAAAAATTAGATACATATTATATCCTACTACATGTTCTTCCTAGGTAAGGCAATTTTTAGGTTACGCGTAAACATCTCCCATATCGTACCCTCTAAATGCCTTAAAGTCCTAAATCCTTTTTTTATCACAGTTTAATATCCCGGGACATTCGTACCATGAAGCACTAGTATCCCCCTAAATGAAGAACACAAGTAAATCACATAAAGCATGATGTATAGAATATCAAATATCCAGCCACATAATCAACCATAATCATGCAATGTATATCCAACATATAAAATTATAAGATATCATAATATTAGACTTACATTTTTATACAAAGTTGTTGTGAGGGGTGAATTCAAGAATTGAAAGACATACCTCCAACTTTGCCTTTTGAGGAATCCACACTTGTTTATTTACCAATAGCCATAAGTGAATTACAGTGCGTACCCATCCAATTATAGGTAAAATACCAATGAATCTATAACCAAGAAGTGAATACCAAAGAACCTGCATCTAACAGGTATATGCTAAACCGTCCCATAGCCTACGGGTGAATTTCAAGAAACCCACATCCAACAGGTAACTTCCAAGAAACCCATAGTCAACAGGTAATTCCAAAGAACTCACAACCATCAGGTAAATGCCAAGAAACCCATAGCCATCCACTGAATACAAAGTACGAGGACTTGTTCAGTGGGGAAGATGATGATATTGATACCCCTTATCCGTAACTCCAATATTATAGACCTATGCTTTATAGATTTCCCAAGAGTAACTAGTCGGGCTATCCCAAAAGAGGGGTTTACGAATAATGGCTAAACCTTCATTTGGATCTGGCTCTCGTCCCTTAAGGCAGCTGAAGCCCGATTCCCAAAGTTCTGGATATCTCTTCCTCCAAGATGTAGTTGAAAGGGTCAAATAGTTAAAGGCTAATGTGAAATATAAAAGTGATAGGGTCATCTCTATACTCGTTGATTATCTTTCTTAACTTGTATTCATTTCCAATTCCAAGGTTCACACTGGAACCTGAACTTACATCATCCTTCTGAGTTCCTTTTCCCTATGCAAGGTCCTTGCACTCCAATTTCACCCATATTTATGCAAGACTTCACAGGATCTACACTAGCTCAGTTTCCCTGAGATCGACATGCACCTATGGAAAGGGTAACTACCCTATCCAGAGATTCATATTTTCATATGAATATATTCAATGAGGTTCACATACCTACATGAACCTAAACCAGGAGTTATGTATCCATACAAACTCATCCATAATATATATATATTATCTTATATAAGTTAAACCTTACCACCCAAAAGGAATCACGTAGGTTAAATAATTGGGATCCTTCTCAAATTCATGTATAATCCATACATTTCCAATATCCTTTTTAAGTGTAATCCGCAGTTGTTCTCAGCCTCGGTTATCCATATACCTAGCTTCCCTAGGGTCTTTGAAATAACCACATACCCTTAGGCTTTCCACCTATTATTTTGGGCCCTTTTGGTTCGGAGGATTGAAGTAAATCGACTTCATCCCGGGTTTTATACATTTTCGGCTTTCCCAAACCTTATGTAAACCCTAGCCAAGTTAAAAATCCATACAGCCCTAGTATCCCTAGGGATTTCCAAATCTATTCTAATATAATCAATATATTATCTATTCAAGTTCATTTATAAACCATATATGTTCTGATCCATGTCGTGAAATCCAATCCATGAAAGCCAAATCCAATTTGTGGCGTGTAAGCCGATTCCAAGAAATTCATGAAAGTCAATTTCATCAATGAAAGCATATATAGAGAAATCTATAAAAGCAAAATCCAATCTGTACATAATCCCTGACCAAGATTCCTTGAATGCCTTAAAAAACAATTTTCATTAGGGGTTCACCCCATACAATCAGCCCACATTAGGGGTTTTTATTAAAATCCCATTACCCTAATCAATTCATTGCTTGAAAATTTCAATTTGCTTAAAAATTTATCAATTTCAAGACACCGTCATTAGTACCATACCATCCACTACCCCTCGGTTCCTTGTAGACATTTAAATGCAAAATGAACCTTAGATATTCCACAAACAAGCTCGACCAACTTTCACCTCGAACCCCTAAGCTTGCGTGAGCATGCTCATTGTAAGAAACAAGAGGTATCATAGGAGAAGCGTCTACTACTTCTAATTCACCTTCCCATAAAACCATACAACCTTTCCTTGATGATTCCATAAATATTATTGTATTTCTTCTGGAAGTCAATGTTAGAAACCTATGAGGCCTCTTGTTGAGGGGAAAACTAGATATATTGAACCCCTTTCCCTGATGTATGTAGGCCTCAATGGTTTTATCAATCCATATATACTTTTATTAAAATTTTCTAATATAAGATTTTGGGCCTGCCATAGGGGTTTCGCGAAATCGGACTACCCCCAAGTAGCGTGGTATCCACTACCCCCCGATTTTTTGAGATAGTTTCTCCATGGATGAAAGTTGAACCTTGTAAGGCTTCTCATTCTCGTTGAGGAGAAGCATAAATAGGTATTCATGAGGTTGTCCATCACAAGACTCAGGGTAGCCTCAACAAGCTCATACAACAAGGTAAATAGCTTTTACTAATATCCTGAAATAGACCTTCTATCGGGGATCTTATACTTCTTCCATCCCCAACCGAGATATTTCATATTTCTTCCCCCTACAGGGGGTATTCCAGATTTCTTTCATCCCCTACCAGGGTAGTTTATATTTCATCCATCCCCTACAGGGGGTATTCCAGATTTCTTCCATCCCCTACCAGGATATTTTAGATTTCTTCCATCCCCTACGGGGGTATTCCATTGTCCAGCTCATATTTATGGGCTCTTACAACTCTAGGTTCCGGCCTATGATGTTGAAGTGAAATGTAGCAGAAGAACACCCCGTGTTGGAGACATGGTATTTGGCAACAACATCATTCTCATGAGCATAATAATGATCAGCATTATTCATGATAAAAGCTCTAATTAATTGAGATAGTTTTCTTTCAGGGGATTCTTCTATAAGCCAACCTTAGAGGTTGTCATGCCCTTTTGGGCCAGGTGAAGATATTCATATACCCTTTATATGAACCTGTTCCAGGGGTTTTTCATGCCTTCAGCCTCTTTTGACATGGGCAACCTTCAGAGCCATCTCATAAACTCTAGGATGATATTTCTATCATCTTCATCGTAAGGGATTTCATGGTTGTTAGGATTTACCAAACAATGTAATAGCCCCGATATACGCCTTATATGCCTTCATTTTCATATTAATCCAGCTTCAGTACTCCCTTGAGTCGGGGTTTTTGATTATATTCAAAATCATAGCTCATCCTCTTAGGGAAAGAGATTTAGGAGTATATGACCCTTATTTCATCTCCCATAATAGGGCCTCTCATATTTAGTTAGAGCCTCTTCTTAGGATTCTTTGAAACCTCTACCCAGGGGTTTTCCTGGTTACACCCCTCCATCATGAGAAGCTTCTAAAACTTATCCTCCGGGAGCATGCCATCACGGAACCTCTATTTGGGTTCCTTGTATGGGTAAACCACTTTTCAATAGAAGCCTAGTTTTTGGGCTTATTAATATTAGAGAATTGGCCACCAATCAGGGGGCTTGCAGTCTCTTTTGCATCGGATTTTCCTGCATCTCATATATAATATGTTCACATCTCTTTTGTTGTTTAGGCTTGCCTAATTACTCCGCTTATAGGCTGAAGTACGGGGTAAATTTGGGGTTTTCCAGTTTTTACAATGCCCCTGACTTGTTGAACCCCTGGTATACTGAATGCCAAGTCCAGTTGAATGTGTAGCCCATGTAAATACATACTCCAATAGAAACCCCGGGCTTATTGAAGGGGACTTTGGTAGGCCTTAACCTCTGCATGGTTAAACCCTTATTCGGTTAAACCCCTTATTCGGGTGAAGATGGACTTTGATAGGCTTTACCCCTAAGAGATAAAACCTCCAGATTGAGATTCTCCATTTTTCACTATAAGAGCCTCTTTACCAAATGCATAAATGTAATATTTAGGGGTATTTCAAATTTGGGCCTTCCCCGGACTGTGGTTTCCCTTGAATTTGCTCATGTTTTGCTAAACCAAGAAATTTACTTCCCCAATGTCTGATGACTGCTCTTTTATTTAGATGTCTACCATTAAATTTTGTAGTGGTTGGAGCGTTGCAATAACATGAAACCACGTCATAAATAACCTTTCTATCTGCCCACATGGGGATATAGATTTTATGGGGAACTTTTCAAACCATTGATATGCCTTCTCAACGAGGACTGTAGCCAACAACTTACACCTCACATTTATTTCCACCTGACGCACCCCCATTTCCATACTAAAGTGATAGAAATATTCAGCTGGATTAGAGATACCATAATATTTGGGGGGTAAAGCCTATTTTATAGTTGGGAAATGTAGATTCATTTATAACCCTGGAAAAAGGGTATATGGGAATCCTCTATAACCCTGGAAATGGGGAATATGAGATTCCTCTATAACCCTGGAAAATGGGGATACGATAGTCCATTATGGCTGTAACTTTGCCCCTGATTCCTTCATATTCCAAGGTTTCTCTAATTTTTAGATTATAAGGTGGCCCGACATTCTATGAAAAAGGCACATACCTTTCGTCAATATTTATCAAAGTCATTTTCTAGCCAATATTCATTTTGGGGTTTCACCGCATCTGTGAGAACCCGTATCGAGGTTTGCCATGTCCATAATTTCTATACATTCCCCAATGTGATCCATCATGATGATTTCATGGGCCTTCTACCTGGACAGAATATCCCGGCCTATTCCCGTCTTCTGAGATAGGGTTCTTATTCTTGCCAATTTCGAGGTTGTAAACATCAATTATGGGGTAAACTAGATTACAGTCTGCCCCACAATTTCATTTATTAACATTCAACTCGGGAACTGCCATAGACCATGGCTTTTAGTATAGAGGGGAAACACCTAATCGGGCTTTCACCATTTCTCTCATTGGCCCATTTGACTGTAACCTCTCCATATGGCCTTTACTTTTTTCATTTAGGCCGAATTTCTCCCAAGCACTATAAATCATCCATATCTTGAAGTTATTTCTCCCATTCTTCATTTCTCAAGTCAATTATCAGAATGCACATTTCTTGGAGGATTCTCTCCAGCCCTTTCTTCCTCATATCCAGGGCTATGAGCAATTTCCTATTTTCCCTGCCAGCCACCGGTTGGGCCTTATTTCCAATCCTCTTCGAATAGAATCAACACCTGAAGGCCATATTTCGGCCATAATGTCCATGACCTTTTCCATCAAGGCTAAAACACTTGCATACCGGAGCCATAAAATATGTGGTTGAGGCTATTTGCCTTTCACCTATTCCCCGATAAACCATGCTTTTAACCGCCATTTTTCATATTTCTTTTTCAAATTTATTTTCACGGGAGATCGACTCTCCTGCATATCCACGTGATATCATCTATATTATCTTCATTAATGGCCTTCTTGGGCTCTATTTCAAGGCCGCCTTTATTGTTCGCCGGTGTACGTTCATCGTCAGAGCTTTTCCTCATCTTTCCCCTCAAAAGATCACCAACCCCTCCTTCTAGCGCTAAAAATATTGTGAGAGGAATTTGGCACAACATTCGGGGAGGTTGTTGCAGTAATAGCAGAAAAATCGCCGAGATTTGGGCCGAAAATCGAGCGTATTGTGAAAAGCTGTATACGCCTTATCTGTGTTTGGACTGAATTTGTAAGGATTCCGAGCGTGGTGGCGGAGTATTTCCTACTCATCCGTGGGGGGTGCCCGGAATTGGTCTCGTGAGAGCTCCACCATGTGTTTTGGTAGAAAAAACGAGTGTCTAACCTCTGCAAATGGCCTACATATCCTATATTTATAGGAATCAAGTCCATATGTAGTTCTATAGCTTCAGGACTCCTTCAAATAGGGATGACCACGTTTTTACTAAGCCCATAATAGCTTCCAATCCTTATCCAACTAGATTTAGGCTTAACCAGAAGAGTCCCACTTCTAATACACCACTAATCCTTATTTATACATGCAATTATTGTGTTTATCCATCAAATATATGTATATTCCATACACGTTTCATATAAATCTGTTTATAAGTAGTTGTAGATTACTAGGAATCGTATTTTTCTTCCTGACCCGCTATAGAGTCCGTCTCCAACTAAAATTCTACTTACACAGGCCTCTCACTGTTATCATAATACCCCGACTAAGCACCATTTTCTGAATACCCCGATGTCTTAGCATATTACGAGGATCCTGGGATATTAGTCAGTCATTAAACCTCCTTATGGCCCCTTATTGCCTCTTATTAATATCCCTCTCAACAGGCTTAACTAACACCTATATACTCTCACCAAATTAGTCCATTTGGGTCCAATATCCCTACTTTGCCATCCAAAAAGCCCAATCCATTATGTCAATCCATCTAATTCCTCCATGGAACATAAATCCGGCTCAAGACTAATTTTAGGCACTAACAGTAGAATTAACTTGCCCTAGTAAATGCAGTCAAAATGTGCTGCGGCAACTGCTGGTAATGATTTGGGCACCTACCTTATCAAAGGAGCCTGGGAGCTGGTTTCACACAAGAACAACTTGTTAAGCAGGACTTTACGTAAAAGGTTTACGTGGTGTGGGAGAATTCCAGATCATTTTGCCATGAACATATCTTACCTAACTTGTGTTACAATGGTTGGTTGGTACATTTGAACCTCAATAAATAAATATTAGTGAAATTCAAATATTTTATTTATTATTAAAATTATTCATTTATCAAAGTGATATATTATTTTTATAATATTTGGACCGAAAATATATTTATTAAACGAAATTATTTATTTATAGAATATTTATTTATCGCTCAAAAAATAAATACTCTTGAAATCCAAATATTTTATTCATTATCGAGATTGTTCACTTATCAAGATTAAAGATATATTAATTTTATAATATTAGGACTGAAAAAAATAACAAAATTATTTATTTATCGAATAATCACCGCATTTTCTTTCGAAAAAAAATAATAACAATGCACTCAAACGGACCGATAAAACCGCGTCAATGGGATTTTATTTTATTAAATATAATAAAAATAGAAAAAAAATAAAAATAGTGGGGGACCTGATAGGCCACCAATCACGTGCAGCCAATAATTGCACTAATTTTATTTTGGAGGGGGGTTACACAAGTCCTTTACATGTGTACTTTGGTACTCATATAGAATTTTTGGGGATCACAAAAATTCAGAGTAAAAAAAGGAAACTGAGAAAAACAAATAAATTTCCTAATGCATAACAGTAAGATAATGGTTGTTTGGTGTGAAGCTTGTGGTGAATCAGTGAGAGTTGTGAATAGAATATAGAAACTGCACATGCAAATGCCAACCAAAACAAAACGCATCTTTTCATCATCGTCATCCTCCACCTTCAAAAACTTAGTGCTTTCTCCCGAGTTTTTTAATGGGAAGGAAGGAAGTGTTTAGAAGTTAAAGTACTTTCATCACATTTTTGGAGTGAAAGTTTTGGAGCGAAAGATTGTTAAATTTACATTCATAAACACTTGTTTTCGCTCCTTTTTAAAACTCGAGAGCATGATTATGAAGGGAAGTAAAACTAATTTACTTACCTTTACTTCCCTTGCACTTGCTTTCGTTCTCTTTTAAAACTCGGGAGCAAGGGGTTAAATCTGGCTCGAGACAACCATACATTCTGCACAAGATCATTTCTATAAGTGTCGGTTCTGTTCTAAGCAATATGGTAAAAGAAAAAATATATATATATATGGGAGAAAAATATATTAAAAAAAATTATAATATGAGTTGGGCGGCTCGCGGGATCATTAACTCGAATTCGTTTAATTGCATTCCACTTGGATCATGTAAGACGAGTCATGTTTTTGTAGAGGTTCTGGCTCTTTTGAACGAGACTGCTCGACTCGATTCGTGAAATTAAACTAGTAGAGTTTGGGTAGGGATTTGACTCGATTATATACAAACTTAAACGAGTCAACTCGTCTGATTTGTTAATACATGCTCATTTAGCTAAATGAGTCAGCTTAACTCAACTCGTAAAATTAAATCAGTTGTGTTTGTATAAAAATATAAATTACTCAACTCGATTATTTTCAGATTAAATCATGCGTAACTCAAAATTTGACTCGCACAACTCGAATTACGTGGCTAGACATAATTTTAAATGTGAGACATTGTGAGTGCTTGGTGTGGGTTAGAGGGTCCTCTTATCCATCCGCAATGGCATGTGCCCAAAAGTTGTGGAACTAAGCATATTGTAATTGTATTAATCTGGTTTTAAAAAACTTGCTCCACTAAATAATGTTATTGATGTTATCTTGGGTTAGCCTAAAGAATTCCTGATTTAAAGTTAGAACAAGATTTCTTCATTAAAATGGAGTAACACATTAAAAGCCGATGGGTGGTACATAGAGTAATAATGATGATTATAATTTGGTGGCAATTGGTGCTAAACTGCTAATGCTATCTACCCAGAACATTGTAGCGTGATTGTTCATATCACACATTTATTTGATTCTTTATATGGTCTGGTTTGGGGATATCATTTTATACTATAACAATAAAAAACGATATCTGACGATATTTCTCTCGTTTTCTTTGCAGAAGGTCACGATTTCGAGTATCGCCTAACACAATTTGTGTGCATGTTCATTTTAATAAGAAAATGAAATTGTACTTCCTCCGTTTTTTAATATATAACGTTTTATTTTATGATATATATGCTTAGGAGGTTTTATCAAATAGTTAAAAAAAATTCAAAAAGTTCATTTTGTGAATAAAAATTTTGATCTAGTACATTTATTCAAAAAAATTTAAATATAATAATTCTAGCAATGCAGTCAACCTTGCTAAACATATATGTCAGAAAGTCAGTAATTCATTTAGAAACAGGAGTATATGGGCCTGTTTGGATATTGACTTATAAGGGGTTTATTCCTTATAAGTTCGTATCAGCTTATTAATGACTGTTTGTCGACTTCGTTTATAGATTGAATTTACAATTTATAAGCTTATAAGTTTAATGTTAGTCACGACGTACTTTTTATCAACTTATTTTAATATTTTATTTTTTTATTAATTTCAGTTTTAAAATATACGTTTTTAAATCTTAATCTAATTTAAAATTCATGAATAAAGATAATTATTTTAAAAAATGATTCATTTTATTTCATTTAAGGAAAATAAATTCTGATTTTTATCCAAACACTTATATAATTTATAAGCATTAATCTATTTATTATTTATAAGCCACTTATTTATTTTAAGTCGTAAGTTACTTATTTTAAGATTTCCCAAACGGGTACCGTATCTTGATAAAAATGGTGATGGAGTAAAGTGGCTTTACAAATATAAAATGGATAGATGAGCAAAGGAATCAAACAATCATGCTCTAAGATGGAGGACAGGCATGATTTACCGACTAATTTAAAAGCAGACACATGCAGAGAGGAAGGAAGGGATTAAGTAAGCATCTGCATGTTAGATGAGTAGGTTTTGTGACTAATCATTATTAGTGGGTTGAAGGACAAATTTAGCCTATTTTTACACAAAATTGATAAAAATAACCAATTTCTGAAAAGTTGGCCAACTTTGGCCAATGGGATACCCAACTGTCAGTGGAGTATCCAATTTATATAAGATACCCAACTGGCAGTGGAATATCTCATATATGAAATACCCAACTACCAGTGGAGTATCTTATACAAATTGGGATACCCAACTGACAGTGGAGTATTCAATCGGCCAAAATTGGCCACCTTTTCAGAATGACTATTTTTGTTAAATTTTTTCAAAAATCGGATATTTTTGTCATTTTTTCTTATTAGTGTCCTTCCTAAGTAATAAGCATCTGCATGTTAGATGAGTAGGTTTTGTGACTAATCATTATTAGTGTCCTTCTTAGGTACTTGGATTAAAAGACATGGATGAGAGAAGTGATGGATTGGAGAGCACACAGAATAAAAACTTACAAGTCAAGAGAGAGAGGCGGTGGGGAGGGACATATGCCCTCCATGTGAGACTGATTTGGGGACAAAGCAAAGCCCAAGGTGGGGGCTTATTAGCACTTCACATGGGGGAGGAAGACATGCATATGATTCTATCACTCTCTCGATCCCCCCTTCCCTTTCTTCACAGCTCATCAACCCCCCCTTCCCTCCTTTGCCTAATTACACCCCTCTAAATCCATCCATTGCTGGAATATGCCTTAAATCGATAAATGTCAAAAATGTCGAGATTTTGGGGTCTCGCTTATGTTATACTTCCTCCATTTTATTAAATTATATATATATATTTTATATTTGACACGTATTTTAAAATTATTATAAAATATAATTTTATAACTTATTTTTAGAATTTTTTTTACTGTATAAAAATTTATAGATTATATTTTTGTTTAAAAGAAAAAAATATTTAAAATTATTTAGGTAACCATATTTTACAGGAGGCTTATAATGCGTGCCGATCCCCGAGACGAAACAAGTAATATATATATGAGTAAAGTTCTATGGAGTCCACTTTTAATGGGAGTCCTCGGAGTCCATATATGTTCTGCAAGTAAAATATAGCTTAAAATATTGCAAAACATATTATTTTTCGACAAACATCACTATTCTATTAAAAATCTTGTAGATTGCATACATTTTACAAGCAGAACATTACAAAAATATATTATTCTACAAAACATGTTTAGTTTGCAGAACATAAATGTTCATGTTGCAGAACATATTGCAGAATATACATATTGTACTGTAAATATATGAGATTTGCATGATTTTGTTAAAGTTATGCTATTTGTGTGACATATTTTGCAAAATAACACGTTTTGCAAGATATTTTATTGCAGAACGTAAATGGACTCCGACAAAAATGTGGACTCCATAGAACTCAACCCTATATATATATATATATATATATATCTTCATCTTCCATGATTAATAAAAACATAAATTCATCAGCAATTTCGGCCTGCTATTATGTACTTTGAATGATTTGAAGTTTTTATTCAGCCATGTCAGTGTAAACACATTAAACTGCATGCAAGTTGCTAGCTAGTTTGAAAACATGAAAATGCATGCAAATTTCAAATAACATTACTCTTCGATGGACTACGGAACTGAAGTATGTGCATGTTAGTATGTTACAGTGTAATGTTGATGCTAAGAGTTAGGGTTGAAAACTGTTCCGGTTTTATCCCATTCGATTTTAATTCTCAAATTAAATTAACTAGTTAAAAATTTTTAGTTTTTTTTGTAGTTAATCCGCAGCCGTCACCCTTCTGCACCGGGTAAACCCTACGGACTCACGCAATAGCCTGCAAATCATATATATTTCTAGTTTTCGACTTTGAGAAATGATCCGATGACTATATCATACCCCCAACGATCTATCATATACCGAAAATTAAAATTATCAAAATTATGGATCAAGAACTGTACCACTCATTTCATATTTTAGAACCGGGTCAGAATGAAAAAAATTGGATTGATATCTGACCACACCCGTGTAAACCGGTTTAATCAATATTTATATAAAATTTTGTTTTTTATGTTATAATTTTGTTTTTCTTTCAAATTTAAATACATAAATTTTTTTGTAACTTCAGAAATAAAAAATTAAAAATAAGTATATATTTTATATTTTTAAAGTAAATACTAATTTTTAAATGTATGTATATCATTTCTTTATTACATGACATACGAAACTTAGTAATTTAGAGTTTAGTATCGATCTATTTTATTACATTCATTTATTACCTATAAATTTTGGTCATTAAAATATTATAGGTGTATACGCGGGATTATAAACAATTCTTTCAGAATTATATTAGGTAATTAAAATTTGTATCAAAATAGTTATAAAATGATATGACACGACAAGTGTCAAATTTAATTTATGTACGCATATAAATACATGCGGAGTTTTATATTATTACGAGAAAAGTTGTTGTTATTAATATTATTATTATTATTATTATATTTTAGAAAAATTATAAAAAATTTCGAGATTTATACTCCCTCCGTCCTTTTGATTTCTTATCAAAAGGATTGGACACGGAATTTAATAAATATGTATAAAGTAGTGAAAAAGAGAAACAAAAGTGTGTGAAGTGGTGGGACCTATTGATTTTTAATGTATAAAAGGGAGATAGTGGAGTAAAAGTAGTGTGAAAATGGAGGAAAAGTGGGAAAATGACATTGACTATTTTTTGTAAGTTTTGAAATGTAAAGAAATGAATGAAATATTCAAAAATAAAAACGTAAAGAAATGGAAAGAACGGAGGGAGTAACATTTTTCATTCTTTGAATGAACCGTGAAAGAAAAGGAAGAGGGTATAGGAAAATAGGGCCACAAAGGCACGTGGGGGGCTGATTCCACCAGTAAAATCAACGCTAAGCCAAAACCTAACCCCCTCTTCGCTCCCTCCTTTTTGTGAAACCGTTAGGTCCTTTCCTCCTACAGCCTGTTGCTAGCTGTCCTAATCCTCCCCCCATGTGACCCCACCTTCCCTCCCTAATTTAGAAACTTTCACTAAATATTCTTTACAAAATTTCAACTTCCTAAATTTCTTGATTAACTTGATAACGGACTGACCATATTCTTTGTAAGAGTCAGCCGCTTTTAACTCGGGATGAGCCGAGTCCAACATTGTCAAGCTTTTCGTGGATTCAATTAAAAAAATTCGGATGGAAGTTAAATATTTGACACATTTTAATTCATTTGCGTATATATTTTCATACAAATTTCATCTTATTATTAGAAAGGTTAACATTTATGCACATTACATCTACAAATTTGAAAATTATTTTAGGGACCGATTCGGATTACCTAGCATTTTCTCTTTTTTTCCAAGTACTAACATATCGTATTCTAAAATTTTCGATCATTTGTCTTAAATAATTCTTAAAAAAATATTTGATTGAGTTAATTTCAAGAAAATGATTAATTTTAATTAATTATTTTTGAGTGATAATTTCTATAAATAAGAATAATATATTAAATATTATAATTGTTTTTAATTATATCCGAAATTTATTCTAAATTTGTAGATTAATCATTAATCGGTACCATAACTGATTAGTTCATTCTAACAACTATGCTAATTTTTGATATATCTTATATAATATTTAATAATACTAGAGAGAAACACAAGGGTAATAATAATTAATAAGTTCCAACTGCAAGCTGCTACTAGGTTTACTTTATTAATGTTAATAATATGTTCCATGTTCCAATTTGATATATATAGACACCCTCCCCTCTGAATCTCAACATTTGCTAAACATTTCTAGTTTTGTTTTTCAGTTACAAGCCACATACTAAATTTAGTTGGTCGTTACAAAAATCTCTCCTCTCTATATCTTCTGAAAACATAATCCAAATCTCAGTTGTGTGGGTTTTTATGCATGGCGCAATTACCGCCCAAAGCGCCCACCATGACCCATCACAATTGGCCCAACACATTCCCTAATTACCACCACATGATGCCGCCCTCCTCCGCCGCACAACCACCTTATTGGGTCGACGAGTTCCTTGATTTCTCGTCGTCAAGGCGGAATTCACATCGTCGTTCGGTCAGCGATCCTATTGCATTTGCCGAAGTTCAATTCGGAGAAGATTGCAATAATAATAATAATAATATTGGATTTGATCGTTTGGATGATGAGCAGCTTTGTAACATGTTTGCGGATGAAGTTCCGCCCACGGTGACATCAACCTCTAATCCGTCAACATCTTCGGAACGTAACAGCGAAAATGAGCAGGAGAAGACAATGCTGATTCCTCAGATGCCCAAGAAAGAGCCTGGTGAGGTGGATAGCGAATGCGAGCTGGAGATCAAACCAGGACATACCTTTTCTGCCGGTAAAGATGACGGTGATACAATCATTGTTGATCCGAAGAGAGTCAAACGGTACGCAATTCTTCAATTTAGATAAAATTATAATTCATGCATAATATGCATGAGGAGTTGCTTTACTTACAATCAATTGCAGATTTCACTACTATACCGATATCAATATAATCAACAAATATTTAAATTAAATAAATGGGGAGGGTGGACTCGGACCCGAGTCTGTCCCTAAATCGAGCTTTGATACCATATGTTAAATAACCATTTTATCTAAAACTCAAGATGGCAGAGGAATGCCCGACATGATCTTTTACTGTTCAACAAATCTATTTTAATAAGAATCAATTAACATAATTATATAATTATATTGTTTGTAACAGAATTCTAGCAAATCGGCAATCAGCACAGAGATCTCGAGTAAGGAAGCTGCAGTATATATCAGAGCTGGAACGGAGCGTCACCTCATTACAGGTACATTATGTTCTTATACATCACAGTTACAATCAATTTAATATTTTGGCATGTAACTGAAATGAATAATAAAACTGCAGACAGAGGTATCTGCATTGTCACCAAGAGTTGCATTTTTAGACCATCAAAGATTGATTCTCAACGTGGACAACAGCGCTCTTAAACAACGCATTGCAGTTCTGGCTCAAGACAAACTCTTCAAAGATGGTAAGAATTCCTAGTTTGCATGCATGTGTCAGAGTCCATAACGTTGAATAACCGGTTTCTCCAAAATCTTAAGATGTACCAGGATGTCGTTACTTAATATGATATCAGATCTTAATTTTTGAAGGGGTTTTAAAAGTTTAGTCTCATACATTCATTTATTAATAACTCAATATATTTGGTTTTTCTGAAATATTTTATAGCCAATTTTGTGCATGAAGCTTTTCCATTAATAATTGGGGCACAGTGTTTTAATACGAAGATTTGGCATATATGCATATTAAATTCGAGTAGCTGATGGTTTAAATATAAAATGCAGCCCATCAAGAGGCATTAAAGAAAGAGATAGAGAGATTAAGGAGAGTGTATCAAGATCAGAGTCTGAAGAAGATGGACCACAACGCCACCGTCGAACCCCCACCGGAAGCGGCGGCAGCTGTCACCGACGAGCATGAACAACAACAGTAATTAGTACGGATGGACAAGATGAGATGTGAATGTATCAATGTGTGTGATTGAAGTTGTGGTACACTTTGTATTGCTTAACCTGCGCACTCACGTGATGTGTTCTTTCGTTCTCATCTATGGTGTGAGTCAAGTGGACCCCACCATCTGACAAGTTCCTGCAGACTTGAGTGTGATGACAGTGACGCGTGGACTGTTGGAAGGGGATAGGTGATTAAACATAATTTAACATTTATTTAAATGTATCTTATTCCTAAATATTTGTTAGATATTTGATATTTCTTGGGGGCAATTGGGTTAATTGGTTTATTTGCATTTATTTAAGTTTTACTACTAGTAGTAGTACGACTCTCCATCTAATTAAAATTTTTATTTTTTATTTGGGGGTTATTAAGAATTAAGATCTTGATTGCAGATTTTAGAAATTGAAACTATTCGGTTAAGATGTCGATTTGTGATTTATCGGACGATTTTTAATAAATCGAATGATTTGACAACGATTTATCGACAATTTCTGAAAAATCCACCCATTTCTCTAGGAGAAGTTAAGATTGATTAACTTAATTGAATTAGGATTGGTGGGGTATTTTATTCATGTGGGAGTGTGGGCTTGTTGTTTCTTTGTAATGCATGTAAAATTCTAAACATGTATGGGTAGGGTAAAGATAATGCTAACGTTTGATGCCATTCCTCATTTTACTTTGCTTTTGCGTGTTGGGGGTCACTGTTGAATGAGTTGTATGACTTTATTTATTTTTTCTTGCTTTCGCAATTGTAAAAATGAAAATCAAGTTGAATTCCAAGTTGTATTTTGATTTCTTTTTGTGTTATTAAAAAGTTCATACTTCAGCGGTAAGAAACGTAAAGCAGTTATATGTTGTGCGGATATTGATGGCAACCCATATGATATTCTTCCAACTTGCTTAGCCTTCCCCCATTGTCTATCCATTAAAGTAGTTATTGTTGTGAAATGTGGGTAGTAGTTTTACATTTTCAAGTCAATTTGATCCAAAATTTAAGTAGACCAATGTTGTAAGCGCACAACGAATGTGTTCCCTTTCGAGAGAGTTTTTCGAGACACTTTGAATCACTCAAAATGATTAAGAGATGGATGATATATGATCATCCAAATTCCAAAATGAGCCTCTTAGTAGTGAAAAATTGTGGGAAAATAGAAAGTTCCACGTTGATTTTGCAAATGAGCATACATGGTTTTATATAGCCAAACACTTATGTAGTGTTCAAATGTGTTACTTATGTATTGTTGCAACACCTACGTGCGTGCGCAGAGGTACAAATCTGGGGCTTTCGAGGGACAATCTGAGGCTTGCGAAACCTTCGAACTTGCCCGCGTGTGCGACGTGCAGAACAAAAATGTAGCAGAAAATTGGTCCGAATAATTACAGACTAGTTTTGCTAAGTTTAATTTCCACTGGGCTTGGGCTTTTAAAAGTTTAATTCGTTTTGACTACGGATTATAATTACTGATTTGATGTGATAATAATCAGATTCAATTACGGATTTGATTTATTAACCGACTGATTAATTAACGCGTTTTAATTAATTACACATGGAGTAGCGCACACGTTTCCTCGAGCCTATATAATAACGTATTAGGCTTAGGGTTATTTATTCGTTCGATATGCAACACACAGCCGCCTCTTATACAAAAGCCCTACTCTCTCTATTCTGGTGATAGTTTCTTACTCCGTTCTAATTCGCCGAAGGTGCTGTTCACGTAACATCGTCGTCTTCTCATTTTATCCCGGGAGGCTAACGTCTCACACATACGGTGAGGGTCGTAATAGCTTTAAGGAGACAGTTATACGACTGGACTCGAGAACTTCTCCTTCATATCCTTTTTGTTGATTTACATTATTCGCACACATGTACATTATATGTATTAATCGCAGATTGTAACTACAATCTTAAAGCTATTATTATTTATTATTTGTGACTAATACATCTGTCTTTGCCTGTTTGTTGAGTAACAAATCTATGGAGAATAAAACCGTGAATAATAAGATGAACACGACGGCTGATCCCAACGCACAGATCTTTGGATATGATGGGGTTCACCAGCAGGCGCCTAAGCCTAACGCACAGATCGTAGTATCAGATGGAGGTCAGACACTTGTTGGACATGTTCCTTCGGGACATGTGCATGTGGGACACACTGTTATTGGACAGTTTGGTGTTCCTTTTGGATAGACGTCACCAGGATTCGTTCCTTCGATTGTACATGCAATGCCTACTGGTGTATATACATTTGTAGTATAGACGCACGTACCGACTGTCACACCTGCGGTGCCTGTTGCACCTACTATGCCAATTGTGACTGCTGCACACGCTGATAAACCCGAGAAATTCAACAAAATGAACTTCAAATATTGGCAGTAAAAGATGCTTTTTTATCTGACCACGTTGCATCTGGACCACTTTCCGAAGGAAAAGATGCCATTGCTCACCGGTGAGAGCAACACGCTGACTCTGTATGCTGTGGATGCTTGGAAGCACCCGGACTACATATATCGGAATTATGTACTGAACTGCTTGGCTGACTCGTTGTATAACGTGTATAGCTCGAAGACAACACCTAAGGCCTTATGGGAGTCACTTGACCATAAGTATAAAACCGAGGATGCTGGGGCAAAGAAGTGGATTGTTGTCCGCTTTCTTGACTATAAGATGGGAGATTCTAAGACTGTTATTAGTAAGATGCAAGGACTACAAGTGATCATTCATGAAATTCATGATGAGGGAATGATCATTAGTGAATCTTTCCAAGTTGCTGCTATAATTGAAAAGCTGCCACCGGTATGGAAAATGTTCAAGAACTACCTTAAGCACAAGTGAAAGTAGATGACCATGGAGGATCTGATTCTCAAACTTCGTATTGAAGAAGACAATAAAGGATCTGAGAAGCAAGTGAATGTTGCTATTGAGAAGGCAAACATGGTGGAACATGGTGAAAGCTCTAAGGCCAAGAAGACCAGTTCTGGTAAAGGGGCAAAACTGGCACCCAAGGGAAGGATTTCGAAGTCGAAATTTCAAGGAAAGTGCTACAACTGTGATAAAGTGGGTTATAGGTCTTCTGACTGCAAGAAACCCAAAAAGGCCAATAAGAAGAAAGAGGCAAAATATGGTCGATCATATCTCCAGGGAGATGGGTGACATAGACCTCTGTGCTACGGTCTCTGAAGTGAACCTGGTTGGCTCTAATCCGCGTGAAAGGTGGATTGATACTGGCGCTACTAGGCATATTTGCTCATACAAGGCGATTTTCTCTAGCCTCAAAGCTTTCGATGCTGGTTAGAAGCTTTATATGGGGAATTCAGCGACTTCTATTATTAAAGGTGAAGGCACGGTGATTCTGAAGATGACCTCTGGGAAGAATCTGACTTTGAAGAATGTACTGTATGTCCCTGATATTTGAAAGAACCTTGTGTCTGGTTCTTTGTTGTATAAGAACGGATTTCGTATTATAATTGAGTCAAATAAAGTTATTTTCTCTAAGAGTGGTATGTTTGTAGGCAAGGGCTATGTAACCGATGGGATTTTTAAGCTCAATGTTATGTCCATTAAGGACGATAATGAAATGAAGAATTCTTCTGCTTACTTGCTTGAGTCTCCTATTAGGCTTAGGGTTATTTATTCGTTCGATATGCAACACACAGCCGCCTCCTATACAAAAGCCCTACTCTCTCTGTTCTGGTGATAGTTTCTTATTCCATTCTAATTTGTCGAAGGTGCTGTTCACGTAACATCGTCGTCTTCTCATTTTATCCTGGGAGGCTAACGTCTCACACATACGGTGAGGGCCGTAATAGCTTTAAGGAGACAGTTATACGACTGGACTCGAGAACTTCTCCTTCATATCATTTTTATTGATTTCTATTATTCGCAGACACGTACATTATATATATTAATCGCAGATTCTAACTACAATCTTAAAGCTATTATTATTTATTATTTGTGACTAATACATCTGTCTTTGCCTGTTTGTTGAGTAACAAATCTATGGAGAATAAAATCGTGAACAATAAGATGAACACGACGGCTGATCCTAACGCACAGATCTTTGGATCTGATGGGGTTCACCAGCAGGCGCCTAACCCTAACGCACAGATCATAGTATCTGATGGAGGTCAGACACTTGTTGGACATGTGCCTTCGGGACATGTGCATGTGGGACACACTGTTATTGGACAGTTTGGTATTCCTTTGGGATAGACGTCACCAGGATTCGTTCCTTCGATTGTACATGCGGTGCCTACTGGTGTACATATATCTGTAGTATAGACGCACGTACCGACTGTCACACCTGCGGTGCTTGTTGCACCTGCTATGCCAACTGTGACTGCTGCACACGCTGATAAACCCGAGAAATTCAACAAAATGAACTTCAAATATTGGCAGCAAAAGATGCTTTTTTATTTGACCACGTTGCATCTGGACAGCTTTCCGAAGGAAGAGATTCCATTGCTCACTGGTGAGAGCAACACATTGACTCTGTATGCTGTGGATGCTTGGAAGCACCCGGACTACATATATCGGAATTATGTATTGAACTGCTTGGCTGACTCGTTGTATAACGTGTATAGCTCGAAGACAACACCTAAGGCCTTATGGGAGTCACTTGACCATAAGTATAAAACTGAGGATGATGGGGCAAAGAAGTGGATTGTTGTCCGCTTTCTTGACTATAAGATGGGAGATTCTAAGACTGTGATTAGTAAGATGCAAGGACTGCAAGTGATCATTCATGAAATTCATGATGAGGGAATGATCATTAGTGAATCTTTCCAAGTTGCTGCTATAATTGAAAAGCTGCCACCAGTATGGAAAATGTTCAAGAACTACCTTAAGCACAAGTGAAAGTAGATGACCATGGAGGATCTGATTCTCAAACTTCGTATTGAAGAAGATAATAAAGGATCTGAGAAACAAGTGAATGTTGCTATTGAGAAGGCAAACATGGTGGAACATGTTGAAAGCTCCAAGGCCAAGAAGACCAGTTCTGGTAAAGGGGCAAAACTGGCACCCAAGGGAGGGATTTCGAAGTCAAAATTTCAAGGAAAGTGCTACAACTGTGATAAAGTGGGTTATAGGTCTTCTGACTGCAAGAAACCCAAAAAGGCCAATAAGAAGAAAGAGGCAAAATATGGTCGATCATATCTCCAGGGAGATGGGTGACATAGACCTCTGTGCTACGGTCTCTGAAGTGAACCTGGTTGGCTCTAATCCGCGTGAAAGGTGGATTGATACTGGCGCTACTAGGCATATTTGCTCATACAAGGCGATTTTCTCTAGCCTCAAAGCTTTCGATGCTAGTTAGAAGCTTTATATGGGGAATTCAGCGACTTCTATTATTAAAGGTGAAGGCACGATGATTCTGAAGATGACCTCTGGGAAGAATCTGACTTTGAAGAATGTACTGTATGTCCCTGATATTTGAAAGAACCTTGTGTCTGGTTCTTTGTTGTATAAGAATGGATTTCGTATTATAATTGAGTCAGATAAAGTTATTTTCTCTAAGAGTGGTATGTTTGTAGGCAAGGGCTATGTAACTGATGGGATTTTTAAGCTCAATGTTATGTCCATTAAGGACGATAATGAAATGAAGAATTCTTCTGCTTACTTGCTTGAGTCTCCTATTAGGCTTAGGGTTATTTATTCGTTCGATATGCAACACACAGCCGCCTCCTATACAAAAGCCCTACTCTCTCTGTTCTGGTGATAGTTTCTTATTCCGTTCTAATTTGTCGAAGGCGCTGTTCACGTAACATCGCCGTCTTCTCATTTTATCCCGGGAGGCTAACGTCTCACACATACGGTGAGGGCCGTAATAGCTTTAAGGAGACAGTTATACGACTGAACTCGAGAACTTCTCCTTCATATCATTTTTGTTGATTTCTATTATTCGCAGACACGTACATTATATGTATTAATCGCAGATTCTAACTACAATCTTAAAGCTATTATTATTTATTATTTGTGACTAATACATCTATCTTTGCCTGTTTGTTGAGTAACAAATCTATGGAGAATAAAATCGTAAATAATAAGATGAACACGACGGCTGATCCTAACGCACAGATCTTTGGATCTGATGGGGTTCACCAGCAGGCGCCTAACCCTAACGCACAGATCATAGTATCTGATGGAGGTCAGACACTTGTTGGACATGTGCCTTCGGGACATGTGCATGTGGGACACATTGTTATTGGACAGTTTGGTATTCCTTTGGGATAGACGTCACCAGGATTCGTTCCTTCGATTGTACATGCGGTGCCTACTGGTGTACATATATCTGTAGTATAGACGCACGTACCGACTGTCACACCTGCGGTGCCTGTTGCACCTGCTATGCCAACTGTGACTGCTGCACATGCAGATAAACACAAGAAATTCAACAAAATGAACTTCAAATATTGGCAGCAAAAGATGCTTTTTTATCTAACCACATTACATCTGGACCGCTTTCCGAAGGAAGAGATGCCATTGCTCACTGGTGAGAGCAACACATTGACTCTGTATGCTGTGGATGCTTGGAAGCACCCGGACTACATATATTGGAATCATGTATTGAACTGCTTGGCTAACTCGTTGTATAACGTGTATAGCTCGAAGACAACACCTAAGGCCTTATGGGAGTCACTTGACCATAAGTATAAAACTGAGGATGATGGGGCAAAGAAGTGGATTGTTGTCCGCTTTCTTGACTATAAGATGGGAGATTCTAAGACTGTGATTAGTAAGATGCAAGGACTGCAAGTGATCTTTCATGAAATTCATGATGAGGGAATGATCATTAGTGAATCTTTCCAAGTTGCTGCTATAATTGAAAAGCTGCCACCAGTATGGAAAATGTTCAAGAACTACCTTAAGCACAAGTGAAAGTAGATGACCATGGAGGATCTGATTCTCAAACTTCGTATTGAAGAAGACAATAAAGGATCTGAGAAGCAAGTGAATGTTGCTATTGAGAAGGCAAACATGGTGGAACATGTTGAAAGCTCCAAGGCCAAGAAGACCAGTTCTGGTAAAGGGGCAAAACTGGCACCCAAGGGAGGGATTTCGAAGTCGAAATTTTAAGGAATGTGCTACAACTGTGATAAAGTGGGTTATAGGTCTTCTGACTGCAAGAAACCCAAAAAGGCCAATAAGAAGAAAGAGGCAAAATATGGTCGATCATATCTCCAGGGAGATGGGTGACATAGACCTCTGTGCTACGGTCTCTGAAGTGAACCTGGTTGGCTCTAATCCGCGTGAAAGGTGGATTGATACTGGCGCTACTAGGCATATTTGCTCATACAAGGCGATTTTCTCTAGCCTCAAAGCTTTCGATGCTGGTTAGAAGCTTTATATGGGGAATTCAGCAACTTCTATTATTAAAGGTGAAGACACGGTGATTCTGAAGATGACCTCTGGGAAGAATCTGACTTTGAAGAATGTACTGTATGTCCCTGATATTTGAAAGAACCTTGTGTCTGGTTCTTTGTTGTATAAGAACGGATTTCGTATTATAATTGAGTCAGATAAAGTTATTTTCTCTAAGAGTGGTATGTTTGTAGGCAAGGGCTATGTAACTGATGGGATTTTTAAGCTCAATGTTATGTCCATTAAGGACGATAATGAAATGAAGAATTCTTCTGCTTACTTGCTTGAGTCTCCTATTAGGCTTAGGGTTATTTATTCGTTCGATATGCAACACACAGCCGCCTCCTATACAAAAGCCCTACTCTCTCTATTCTGGTGATAGTTTCTTATTCCATTCTAATTTGTCGAAGGTGCTGTTCACGTAACATCGTCGTCTTCTCATTTTATCCCGGGAGGCTAACGTCTCACACATACGGTGAGGGCCGTAATAGCTTTAAGGAGACAGTTATACGACTGGACTCGAGAACTTCTCCTTCATATCATTTTTGTTGATTTCTATTATTCGCAGACACGTACATTATATGTATTAATCGCAGATTCTAACTACAATCTTAAAGCTATTATTATTTATTATTTGTGACTAATACATCTGTCTTTGCCTGTTTGTTGAGTAACAAATCTATGGAGAATAAAATCGTGAATAATAAGATGAACACGACGGCTGATTCTAACGCACAGATCTTTGGATCTGATGGGGTTCACCAGCAGGCGCCTAACCCTAACGCACAGATCATAGTATCTGATGGAGGTCAGACACTTGTTGGACATGTGCCTTCGGGACATGTGCATGTGGGACACACTGTTATTGGACAGTTTGGTATTCCTTTGGGATAGACGTCACCAGGATTCGTTCCTTCGATTGTACATGCGGTGCCTACTGGTGTACATATATCTGTAGTATAGACGCACGTACCGACTGTCACACATGCGGTGCCTGTTGCACCTGCTATGCCAACTGTGACTGCTGCACACGCTGATAAACCCGAGAAATTCAACAAAATGAACTTCAAATATTGGCAGCAAAAGATGCTTTTTTATCTGACCACGTTGCATCTAGACCGCTTTCCGAAGTAAGAGATGCCATTGCTCACTGGTGAGAGCAACACATTGACTCTGTATGCTGTGGATGCTTGGAAGCACCCGGACTACATATATCGGAATTATGTATTGAACTGCTTGGCTGACTCGTTGTATAACGTGTATAGCTCGAAGACAACACCTAAGGCCTTATGGGAGTCACTTGACCATAAGTATAAAACTGAGGATGATGGGGCAAAGAAGTGGATTGTTGTCCGCTTTCTTGACTATAAGATGGGAGATTCTAAGACTGTGATTAGTAAGATGCAAGGACTGCAAGTGATCATTCATGAAATTCATGATGAGGGAATGATCATTAGTGAATCTTTCCAAGTTGCTGCTATAATTGAAAAGCTGCCACCAGTATGGAAAATGTTGAAGAACTACCTTAAGCACAAGTGAAAGTGGATGACCATGGAGGATCTGATTCTCAAACTTCGTATTGAAGAAGACAATAAAGGATCTGAGAAGCAAGTGAATGTTGCTATTGAGAAGGCAAACATGGTAGAACATGTTGAAAGCTCCAAGGCCAAGAAGACCAGTTCTGGTAAAGGGGCAAAACTGGCACCCAAGGGAGGGATTTCGAAGTCGAAATTTCAAGGAAAGTGCTACAACTGTGATAAAGTGGGTTATAGGTCTTCTGACTGCAAGAAACCCAAAAAGGCCAATAAGAAGAAAGAGGCAAAATATGGTCGATCATATCTCCAGGGAGATGGGTGACATAGACCTCTGTGCTACGGTCTCTGAAGTGAACCTGGTTGGCTCTAATCCGCGTGAAAGGTGGATTGATACTGGCGCTACTAGGCATATTTGCTCATACAAGGCGATTTTCTCTAGCCTCAAAGCTTTCGATGCTGGTTAGAAGCTTTATATGGGGAATTCAGCGACTTCTATTATTAAAGGTGAAGGCACGGTGATTCTGAAGATGACCTCTGGGAAGAATCTGACTTTGAAGAATGTACTGTATGTCTCTGATATTTGAAAGAACCTTGTGTCTGGTTCTTTGTTGTATAAGAACGGATTTCGTATTATAATTGAGTCAGATAAAGTTATTTTCTCTAAGAGTGTTATGTTTGTAGCCAAGGGCTATGTAACCGATGGGATTTTTAAGCTCAATGTTATGTCCATTAAGGACGATAATGAAATGAAGAATTCTTCTGCTTACTTGCTTGAGTCTCCTATTAGGCTTAGGGTTATTTATTCGTTCGATATGCAACACACAGCCGCCTCCTATAGAAAAGCCCTACTCTCTCTGTTCTGGTGATAGTTTCTTATTCCGTTCTAATTTGTCGAAGGTGCTGTTCACGTAACATCGCCGTCTTCTCATTTTATCCCGAGAGGCTAACGTCTCACACATACGGTGAGGGCCGTAATAGCTTTAAGGAGACAGTTATACGACTGGACTCGAGAACTTCTCCTTCATATCATTTTTGTTAATTTCTATTATTCGCAGACACGTACATTATATGTATTAATCGCAGATTCTAACTACAATCTTAAAGCTATTATTATTTATTATTTGTGACTAATACATCTGTCTTTGCCTGTTTGTTGAGTAACAAATCTATGGAGAATAAAATAGTGAACAATAAGATGAACACGACGGTTGATCCTAACGCACAGATCTTTGGATCTGATGGGGTTCACCAGCAGGCGCCTAACCCTAACGCACAGATCATAGTATCTGATGGAGGTCAGACACTTGTTGGACATGTGCCTTCGGGACATGTGCATGTGGGACACACTGTTATTGGACAATTTGGTATTCCTTTGGGATAGACGTCATCAGGATTCGTTCCTTCGATTGTACATGCGGTGCCTACTGATGTACATATATCTGTAGTATAGACGCACGTACCGACTGTCATACCTGCGGTGCCTGTTGCACCTGCTATGCCAACTGTGACTGCTACACACGCTGATAAACCCGAGAAATTCAACAAAATGAACTTCAAATATTGGCAGCAAAAGATGCTTTTTTATCTGACCACGTTGCATCTGGACCGCTTTCCGAAGGAAGAGATGCCATTGCTCACTAGTGAGAGCAACACGTTGACCCTGTATGCTGTGGATGCTTGGAAGCACCCGGACTACATATATCGGAATTATGTACTGAACTGCTTGGCTGACTCGTTGTATAACGTGTATAGCTCGAAGACAACACCTAAGGCCTTATGGGAGTCACTTGACCATAAGTATAAAACCGAGGATGATGGGGCAAAGAAGTGGATTGTTGTCCGCTTTCTTGACTATAAGATGGGAGATTCTAAGATTGTGGTCAGTAAGATGCAAGCCCTGCAAGTGATCATTCATGAAATTCATGCTGAGGGAATGATCATTAGTGAATCTTTCCAAGTTGGCTGCTATAATTGAAAAGCTGCCACCGGTATGGAAAATGTTCAAGAACTACCTTAAGCACAAGCGAAAGGAGATGACCATGGAGGATCTGATTCTCAAATTTCGTATTGAAGAAGACAATAAAGGATCTGAGAAGCAAGTGAATGTTGCTATTGAGAAGGAAAACATGGTGGAACTTGTTGAAAGCTCCAAGGCCAAGAAGACCAATTATGGTAAGGGGAAAAACTGGCACCCAAGGGAGGGATTTCGAAGTCGAAATTTCAAGGAAAGTGCTACAACTGTGATAAATTGGGTCATAGGTCTTCTAACTGCAAGAAACCCAAAAAGGCCAATAAGAAGAAATAAGCAATATATGGTCGATCATATCTCCAGGGAGATGGGTGACATAGACCTCTGTGCTACGGTCTCTGAAGTGAACCTGGTTGGCTCTAATCTGCGTGAAAGGTGGATTGATAATGGTGCTACTAGGCATATTTGCTCATACAAGGCGATTTTCTCTAGCCCCAAAGCTTTCGATGCTGGTGAGAAGCTTTATATGGGGAATTCAACGACTTCTACCATTAAAGGTGAAGGCACGGTGATTCTGAAGATGACCTCTGGGAAGAATCTGAATTTGAAGAATGTACTATATGTCCCTGATATTTGAAAGAACCTTGTGTCTGGTTATTTGTTGTATAAGCACGGATTTCGTATTGTAATTGAGTCAGATAAAGTTATTTTCTCTAAGAGTGGTATGTTTGTAGGCAAGGGCTATGTAACCGATGAGATTTTTAAGCTCAATATTATGTCCATTAAGGACGATAATGAAATGAAGAATTCCTCTGCTTACTTGCTTGAGTCTCCTATTAGGCTTAGGGTTATTTATTCGTTCGATATGCAACACACAGCCAACTCCTATACAAAAGCCCAACTCTCTCTATTCTGGTGATAGTTTCTTATTCCGTTCTAATTCGCCGAAGGTGCTGTTCACGTAACATCGCCGTCTTCTCATTTTATCCCGGGAGGCTAACGTCTCACACATACGATGAGGGTCGTAATAGCTTTAAGGAGACAATTATACGACTGGACTCGAAAACTTCTCCTTCATATCCTTTTTGTTTATTTCTGTTATTCGCACACACGTACATTATATGTATTAATTGTAGATTGTAACTACAATCTTAAAGCTATTATTATTTGTTATTTGTGACTAATACATCTGTCTTTGCCTGTTTGTTAAGTAACAGATCTATGGAGAATAAAACCGTGAACAATAAGATGAACACGACGGATGATTCCAACGCACAGATCTTTGGATCTGATGGAGTTCACCAGCAGGTGCCTAACCCTAACGCACGGATCGTAGTATCTGATGGAGGTGAGACACTTGTTGGACATGTGCCTTCGGGACATGTGCATGTGGGACACACTGTTATTGGACAATTTGGTGTTCCTTTTCGATAGACGTCACCATGATTCGTTCCTTCGATTATACATGCGGTGCCTACTGGTGTACATACATCTGTAGTATAGACGCACATACCGACTGTCACACACATGCGGTGCCTGTTGCACCTACTATGCCAACTGTGACTGCTGCACACGCTGATAAACCCGAGAAATTCAACAAAATGAACTTCAAATATTGGCAGCAAAAGATGCTTTTTTATATGACCACGTTGCATCTGGACCGCTTTCCGAAGGAAGAGATGCTATTGCTCACTGGTGAGAGCAATACGCTGACTCTATATGCTGTGGATGCTTGGAAGCACCCGGACTACATATATCGGAATTATGTACTGAACTGCTTGGCTGACTTATTGTATAACGTGTATAGCTCGAAGACAACACCTAAGGCCTTATGGGAGTCACTTGACCATAAGTATAAAATCGAGGATGCTGGGGAAAAGAAGTGGATTGTTGTCCGCTTTCTTGACTATAAGATGGGAGATTCTAAGACTGTGGTCAGTAAGATGCAAGAACTGTAAATGATAATTCATGAAATTCATGCTGAGGGAATGATCATTAGTGAATCTTTCCAAGTTGCTGCTATAATTGAAAAGCTGCCACCGTGGAAAATGTTCAAGAACTACCTTAAGCACAAGCGAAAGGAGATGACCATGGAGGATCTGATTCTCAAACTTCGTATTGAAGAAGACAATAAAGGATCTGAGAAGCAAGTGAATGTTGCTATTGAGAAGGCAAACATGGTGGAACATGTTGAAAGCTCCAAGGCCAGGAAGACCAATTCTGGTAAAGGGGCAAAACTGGCACCCAAGGGAGGGATTTCGAAGTCGAAATTTCAAGGAAAGTGCTACAACTGTGATAAAGTGGTGTTGGATTTTAATCGCAGCGGAGGCATGGTAAAACACTTTTACACATATAAAATCCAAATAGAAGCATATAAATCGTGGTAAAAACATATGGATCGATTACTAACCTTTAATATGCGATCCAAAAGCAACGATCGGAGATCCTTAGCAGCTGCTCCTCAAACGTGAAGCACTCCACCGGTATCCACCAAGAAAACGACGTTAAGGTGGCGGAGGAGGTGGAGAGAATTGGGTTTTTCTAAAACTTTTGGGTTTTGGGTTAGAATAGAAAATAGGGTTTATAATAGTATATTTATAGGCAAAATTTTCAGCTGAAATTTTCCCATAAATATTATTATTATTATTATCCCATTTATTATTCTCATTAATAATTAAAACACCTTTCAATTATTAATCCTTTTTCTAAAGACTTTAGAAATAATTCTCTCTCTTAATTTAATTTCCAAAAATTAAATTCTTAATTAATAATATTAAGAACTTTTTTTAATTAATTTATAATCAATTAAATCTCATTTAATCAATTATTAAATTTGCCAATTAATTATTTATTTCACAAATAAATAATTATTAGCCATTATTAATTAATTTCTCCACCATTAAATTATTTTCTTTTTATGGTGTGACCCTGTAGGTTCAATATTAAGCCGGTAGTAGAAATAAATAATAATAAAACTATTTTATCATTATTTATATAAATTCTCTAATTTATTAAATATGATTAATTAATTAATCATATTTATTCTACATCATGAGAGATACTTCTCAGCATATCGCGACTATCCGGATAATACGAATTCACTGCTTAGAATACCAAGAACCTATTCAGTGAATAGTTACCGTACAATAAACTCCTTCTACCCTACAATGTCCCGATTAAATACAAGGCATGGATCTCGTGTCAAGCCTATCTAATTCAATCACTTGCTTACCATTTACTATGCGTAGTTCTATGCAAATTAGAAACTCCTTTCTAATTTCATTCACTCTGGCCAGAGATTCCTGAACTAGCATAAGTGGATCAGCCTTGAACATTCGCTTCCTTCACTGGAAGGGGTAGATCCTTTATTGATCATACACTATCTTCGTGTAGCAATTCCTATACCCAGTAGAGCCCTAATAATTGTCCCTGGAGACTAAGAACTAAACCAAAGCATAGTTCAGTGTACACAAGATGACTATGATGACCTCAAGTCTAAGGATACTTGTACAACTATCACTATATGAACAACTGCTGACACGTGAGTGAACTCCATCAGTTGTTCAGCTGTGCGAGTCATGTTCAGTGAACTTATTCTATAATAAGCACCTACATACTAGCTATAGTGTCACCACACAAATGTCTATGAGAACAGACATCCTTCATAATGAAGCAAGTATAGTATGTACCGATCTTTGCGGATTATTAATTACCAGTTAGTAATCCTACGACCAGGAACTATTTAAGTTTAGAGTTATCATCTTTTAGGTCTCACTATTATGATCTCATCATAATCCATAAAAAGCTTTACTCTAAACTATGGTATATCTTATTTAAACACTTAAATAGATAAAGCCCGTAATAAAAACAAAACAAATCTTTTATTAATATCAATGGAATCAAAACAGATTACATAAAAGGTTATTCCTAATTCCTAATACCTGATTGGACTTAGGACATATTCCTTTCAATCTCCCACTTGTACTAAAGCCAATCACTCTGGTATCTAATACCCATCTTCTATTTATGACGATCAAAGTGACTTTCATAAAGTAGCTTTGTGAGTGGGTCTGCTATGTTGTTATGTGTGTCAACTCTAATTCAATACAATACAAGAAATGTTACCGCGCTCCCACTAACCCTTTTGTAGACACATGGTTCATCTACATTTTTGATAAAATCAAACTCTTTGATTGTCTCATCAAAACGAATGTTCCATCTTTCGAGAAGCTTGCTTTAAACCACATATGGTTCGCATCAGCTTACACACTAGGTTTTCATTTCCCTTGGAAAGAAAACCATCTGGCTAATTGCTAGATCTCATAGTCGTAGTAAGCAGCAATCGCAAGCAAAATCCTAATTGATTTTAACAGGGCTACAGGTAAAAGGTTTCATCAAAGTCAATCCATTGCCTTTATTTGAAACCTTTTCCCAAAAGCCTGGCCTTAAAGGTCTCCACCTGGCCATTCTGGATTTCATGGCACTTTGCCATTTCTCTGAGTCAACACTACTCATAGCCTCATTATAGGTCACAGGGTCGTCATCATCAATGATCGACAACTCATTGTCATTCTCAATAAAAAGGCCATATTACCTCTCAGGTTGGCGAGACACTCTCCCTGTTCTATGAATGGGCTATTCCACAAAAGGTTGTTCAGTCAGAACAGGTGTTTCCACTTGATCCGTAGTAGTTTGTGCTTCTTGAACTTCATCAAGTTCAATTTTGCTCCCACTGTTTCCTTCAAGGATAAACTCCTTTTCCAAGAAGGTAGCATGTCTGGAGACAAACACCCGATGATCGGTGAAAAAGTAATACCCTAAAGTCTCTTTAGGATATCCCACAAAACTACATTTTACGGATCGATATTCCAGCTTATCTGGGTCAACTTACTTGACATAAGCTGGACATCCCCAAATCTTAACGTGTTTAAGACTCGGTTTCCTTTCTTTCCATATCTCATACGGAGTTTGATGAACAGATTTGGAAGACACCTTATTCAGTAAATATACTGAGGTTTCCAATGCATAACCCCATAGGAATACTGGAAAATTCGCATAGCTCATCATGGACCGAACCATGTCTAACAGAGTTCGATTTCTCCTTTCAGATACCAATCTGGAGGAGTCCACTGGGAGACTATACCATTTACTTTGAGATAATCTAGAAACACTCCTTTAAAGTATTCACCACCTCGATCTGATCGAAGAGTTATAATACCATGTTTGGTTGTTTCTCCACTTCATACTTATACTCTTTGAAATTTTCAAAGGCTTCAGACTTGTGTTTTATCAAACACATATCCGAATCTAGATCTATTATCCATGAAAGTAATGAAGTATGAAAATCCACCCATGGCTTGCGTAGACATTGGTCCACATACATCTGTGTGTACCATTCCTAGCAAATTTGCAGCCCTCTCTCCATGTCTACTAAATGGAGACTGCAGTGCCACAATGAAGTGAGATTTTCATCATCCCTTTTCTTTTATTAGTTTGTTCAATCTGAAGTAAATTATGTCACATATATACAGACCATTATTTAAAGCACCACGTCCATAAAGAATATTATCTCTAAGAATAGAACATTCATTATTCTCAATAATAAATGAAAATCCAGCCAAGTCTAACATGGGAATAATATTCCTCACAATCGAGGGAACAAAATAACAATTATTTAAAACTATAGTCTTGCCCGTAGGCATATGTAAATGAAATGATTCTACATCTTCAGCAGCAACTCTTGCTCCATTTCCCATCAGTAGAATCACCTCCTCTTCCTCAAGAGTCCTACTTCTCCTTGGTCCCTGTAAAAAATTGTAGATGTGAGAACCACAGGCGGTATCTAATACCCAAGTAGAAATTTGATTTAATGACATATTCACTTCTATCATGAACATACCTGAATCAGAAGTGGTAGTCTCACTACCCTTCTTCTTCTTCAATTCTGTAAGGTAAACCTTGCAGTTCCTCTTCCAGTGCCCCACCTTATTACAGTGAAAGCAAACAACTTTGCTCTTGGGGTCTTCAGCTTTTGGTGGAACCGGCGTTTTCTCACCTACTATCTTCTTCTTGGAAGGGTTCCTCTTCCTTTTCTTAGGATTGGAACCTTCACCAATTAGAAGAACAGAACTCTTCTTAGGGGGAAAATTCGATTCCGCAGTCTTCAACATGTTGTGGAGTTCAGGCAGGCTGACATCCAACTTATTCATGTGAAAGTTCACAACAAACTGCGAGAACGAACTCGGAAGCGATTGCAAGACCAAGTCTTGGCTCAGCTCCCCATCCATGGCAAAACCAAGTTGTCCAAGACGTTCAATCAAATTGATCATCTTAAGTACATGGTCATTCACAGATGATCCCTCAGACATCCTACAACCGAACAGCTCCTTCGATATCTCATATCGAGTTGTCCTCCCTGCCACATCATACAACTCTTGTAGATGCATGAGGATAGTGTGAGCATCCATATGCTCATGTTGCTCCTGTAGCTCAATATTCATGGAAGCTAGCATGATGCATTGAGCAATATTTGCATCATCTATCCACTTATGATACACAACATGTTCATCATTATGTGCATCACTAGCAGGTTCAGTAGGCTTAGGTGAGTCAATCACGTATTCCAGCTTCTCAATCCTGAGAACAATTCTCAAGTTTCGAAGCCAGTCAGTATAATTAGGACCAGTCAATTTGTGAGCATCCAGTATGCTCCTGAGCGATAGTGCAGAAGACATAATGTATATTGTAAATCTGTAAATTATAAACACATAACAACACTTAGCAAATATTCGATTTCATTTTAAAACACTATATGAATCGGGTCTTTATTCATAAGTGGCTCCCACTAGTTTACCTAATTTATTCAACCCCCTACGTGAAAAATTAAGCATTCATAATGCTAGTGGGAATAGGGATCCTACATTCCATTACACAACCCCGGCTGTGGCACGAAACGCCATGTAATGTTCTAGGCAGACAACTCTTGTCAATTACATCTAATGTTATTCCCTAATCAAACTTTATCCTCTTGAATAATTGAGTCACGGCTGTGGCACGACAAACTCAATATTCTAAGACAAGTCTAACCCAACATTCCGTACAATTGAATCAGTCCCCAAAGGCCCACGACTATGGCACGTAACGACCTTTAGATTCTTATTCAATGTACACATCTCTATGTAATAGACAAGTATTTCTTATTTCGAAATCAAATCCCTCGGCTGTGGCACGAAACGACAATGATTTAAAAATAAGAACTACTTTCTATCATGTTGGAAGGCTATGACCGACACAAGCCCGTTGTGTCATTGGCCAATTACTACTTGATATTATTTAATTTTAGAGGGATTATATTACGTTACAATCATAATATAAAGATATTCTTCCTTTTAAATTAAATATTTCAAATCAATAATCAATAATCAGATGATTCCCAGATCGGGTGGAGCATTGTCAAGAGGCGTCACTTAATAACTCTTTCTTACAGATAGAAATCTGTTGTTGACAGAATCATCCTTTCTCTCATATCAAAAATTTATATTCAATTACATGTTTCATAAACACAAGAATCTCATGATTGTATTCATAATATTGTTATTAAGGTTATGAAACAATTTCACTATACTAGGTTGTCTAACAAACGCCTTATGTTCATTTAAGTTCACCTAAATCTATCATCGTATGATAAACTAAGCATATATCACATATATCAACATGAATAAACATCAAGGTAGACATGTTACGGCATCTAGCATATTGGTCTAAGCATTATACATCTCTATGTATCACATGAAGCATTTAAAAGCAGTTAAAACAGTTAAAAACAGCTTTAAAACACTTTCGGAAATATAAACAGTTCAAAACTTTTATATAAACTAAAATTTGATCACACCATTAGATCCGTCTCAGAAAAATGAATCCAACGGTATATTGCACGCCTAAAACGGAGTTACGAAACTCCCAGAAATCAGATTTAAAAATAACAGACGGGCTGTAACGCATTACAGGAACGCGTTACAAGCCCTGTAACGCATTCCGGTGATGCGTTACAACCCTTTTAAGTCATTAAAAGGTGTAACGCATTCCATGAATGCGCCACAGGGTGTAACGCATTCCCGGAATGCGCGACACCCCTTTTTTCTGCCTGCGCTGCACGCACCGTTTTCTCTTTTCTTGTCGCACGGATTTCCGCGCCTGACATTAACTGTTCTCTGCTTTGCTTTTCTCTTTAATATGCAGCCAACAGACAATACAACAGATGCAGATAAACAAATATATATACATACTTACAATTTATATATATATATATGATTATTTAATTACGAATTTAATTACAAGAACTTCAAAAATTCATAATAAAAAATCTATACATCATAAAATTATGAAAAAAATACTCAGACGATCTACAACACTTGTAGAACCCAGATCAACATTCAAAATTATTCTGAGAAACGATTTCTCATCATTCATAATTAATCCATGATATAACTTGTAAAAATCATAATTAATTCATACAAGAACATAAAATTCTGAAATTTTTACCACAGATCTATATGCATACAACCTGGGTCTGATACCAATGTTGGATTTTAATCACAGCGGAGGCATGGTAAAACACTTTTACACATATAAAATCCAAATAAAAGCATATAAATCGTGGTAAAAACATATGGATCGATTACTAACCTTTAATATGCGATCCAAAAGCAACGATCGGAGATCCTTAGCAGCTGCTCCTCAAACGTGAAGCACTCCACCGGTATCCACCAAGAAAACGACGTTAAGGTGGAGGAGGAGGTGAAGAGAATTGGGTTTTTCTAAAACTTTTGGGTTTTGGGTTAGAATAGAAAATAGGGTTTATAATAGTATATTTATAGGCAAAATTTTCAACTGAAATTTTCCCATAAATATTATTATTATCCCATTTATTATTCTCATTAATAATTAAAATACCTTTCAATTATTAATCCTTTTTCTAAACACTTTAGAAATAATTCTCTCTCTTAATTTAATTTCCAAAAATTAAATTCTTAATTAATAATATTAAGAACTTTTCTTAATTAAATTATAATCAATTAAATATCATTTAATCAATTATTAAATTTGCCAATTAATTATTTATTCACAAATAAATAATTATAAGCCATTATTAATTAATTTCTCCACCATTAAATTATTTTCTTTTTATGGTGTGACCTTGTAGGTTCAATATTAAGCCGGTAGTAGAAATAAATAATAATAAAACTATTTTATCATTATTTATATAAATTCTCTAATTTATTAAATATGATTAATTAATTAATCATATTTATTCTACATCGTGAGGGATACTTCTCAGCATATCGTGACTATCCGGATAATACGAATTCACTGCTTAGAATACCAAGAACCTATTCAGTGAATAGTTACCGTAAAATAAACTCCTTCTACCCTACAATGTCCCGATTAAATACAAGGCATGGATCTCGTGTCAAGCCTATCTAATTCAATCACTTGCTTACCATTTACTATGCGTAGTTCTATGCAAATTAGAAACTCCTTTCTAATTTCATTCACTCTAGCCAGAGATTCCTGAACTAGCATAAGTGGATCAGCCTTGAACATTCGCTTCCTTCACTGGAAGGGGTAGATCCTTTATTGATCATACACTATCTTCGTGTACAAATTCCTATACCCAGTAGAGCCCTAATAATTGTCCCTGGAGACTAAGAACTAAACCAAAGCATAGTTCAGTGTACACAAGATGACTATGATGACCTCAAGTCTAAGGATACTTGTACAACTATCACTATGTGAACAACTGCTGACACGTGAGTGAACTCCATCAGTTGTTCAGCTGTGCGAGTCATGTTCAGTGAACTTATTCTATAATAAGCACCTACATACTAGCTATAGTGTCACCACACAAATGTCTATGAGAACAGACATCCTTCATAATGAAGCAAGTATAGTATGTACCGATCTTTGCGGATTATTAATTACCAGTTAGTAATCCTACGACCAGGAACTATTTAAGTTTAGAGTTATCATCTTTTAGGTCTCACTATTATGATCTCATCATAATCCATAAAAAGCTTTACTCTAAACTATGGTATATCTTATTTAAACACTTAAATAGATAAAGCCCGTAATAAAAACAAAACAAGTCTTTTATTAATATCAATGGAATCAAAACAGATTATATAAAAGGTTATTCCTAATTCCTAATACCTGATTGGACTTAGGACATATTCCTTTCAATCTCCCACTTGTACTAAAGCCAATCACTCTGGTATCTAATACCCATCTTCTCTTTATGACGATCAAAGTGACTTTCATAAAGTAGCTTTATGAGTGGGTCTGCTATGTTGTTATGTGTGTCAACTCTAATTCAATACAATACAATATTATTGCAAGTACAATCTAAATCACAACATTACTAAGCATCATGTATAAATATCGGGGCAACTCACTCGAGAATATATCCAGGCTCCTGCATATAGTGTTTTAGTCCTAATTCAAAAACATTGTGTGCAACCTGCATTGAAATTAAGCAATGGTAAGGGTAATTATACCGACCAAACTTCTGGACACTAATCTAAAGGAGTAGCTCAAGAGACTTCTCGAGGTTAATCCAAAGGAGTAGCTAAAGTGTATTACTGTATTGAGCTACTCTATAAATTTTCTCTACTTAAAATGGATATGAAACTACAGTACACAGAAATACATTGGGCAAGCAAGCACACCCAGGGAACTGAAGGAGGTTACCTTCAGTAAACCAAAAGGTTAAGAAAAAACTTAATAGTTGATAATTAAGGTTCTCTTAATTATCAACTATTAAGTTCAAAATTTAATAAACATATACTAACTTCACTCAGCATTCTTATGTTCGTTCATGAATGACTAGATGCAAACACTTCTCTAGTCACTGTCCTAAGAGGCTAAGACTGTAACATTATCTAGTATGATAACAAATTTATCAGTATTCAGCTCACCTTGGCATCCTTGTCAAGACAAAATGCCACCATAGCATACGCAACATAAACTTGGTAAGTACAAGTGGGAGAATTTCGCACAGCTAAGAAGTATCTACGAGCAGCTTCGACTCCTTCAGTTCTTCTTAAAAAATGAATGAACTGGACACCAAACACCAAACATCAAACATCATAACTTTATAACTGAACAAGTTTTCTAAATATTGTTCTCCACAGGAAGCTCAAGTGTTAATACCTGTATATGTGATAGTGCTGTCGTATTTTCTGGATCCTTCAAGAGGCCTTCGTATGTTTTCTTTGCAGGCTACATCATTAGGAGGAGCACCAGTCAGTAATAGATAAATCAAAAATGTTGCCACACACTAGCTATAGTATCACCACACAAATGTCTATGAGAACAGACATCCTTCATAATGAAGCAAGTATAGTATGTACCGATCTTTGCGGATTATTATTACCAGTTAGTAATCCTACGAACAGGAACTATTTAAGTTTAGAGTTATCATCTTTTAGGTCTCACTATTATGATCTCATCATAATCCATAAAAAGCTTTACTCTACACTATGGTATATCTTATTTAAACAATTAAATAGATAAAGCCCGTAATAAAAATAAAACAAGTCTTTTATTAATATCAATGGAATCAAAATATATTACATAAAAGGTTATTCCTAAATCCTAATACCTGATTGGACTTAGGTCATATTCCTTTCAAGTGGGTCATAGGTCTTCTGACTGCAAGAAACCCAAAAAGGCCAATAAGAAGAAAGAAGCAAAATATGGTCGATCATATCTCCAGGGAAATGGGTGACATAGACCTCTGTGTTACGGTCTTTGAAGTGAACCTGGTTGGCTCTAATCCGCATGAGTGGTGGATTGATACTGGTGCTACTAGGCATATTTGCTCATACATGGCGATTTTCTCTAGCCCCAAAGCTTTCGACGCTGGTGAGAAGCTTTATATGGGGAATTCAGTGACTTCTACCATTAAAGGTGAAGGCACGGTGATTATGAAGATGACCTATGGGAAGAATCTGACTTTGAAGAATGTACTGTATGTCGCTGATATTTGCAAGAACCTTGTGTCTGGTTCTTTGTTGTATAAGCACGGATTTCGTATTATAATTAAGTCAGATAAAGTTATTTTCTCTAAGAGTGGTATGTTTGTAGGCAAGGGCTATGTAACGATGGGATTTTTAAGCTCAATGTTATGTCCATTAAGGACGATAATGAAATAAAGAATTTTTCTGCTTACTTGCTTGAGTCTCCTAATTTATGGCATGCTAGATTAGGACATATTAATTATGACACTCTACGAAGGTTAAGTGTAAAAGAATACATACTAAAATTAGCAATTGATTCAAAATATAAGTTTCTGACTTGTGTTGAGGCAAAATTAACGAGATCATCATTTAAACGTGTGGAAAGAAACACCAAAGTGCTAGACCTAATACATAGCGATATATGTGATTTAAGATTCACTCCAATAAGAGGAGGAAACAAGTATTTTATTACATTCATAGATTATTGTACAAAATACCGCTATGTATATTTGCTGAAAAACAAAGACGAAGCTATAGATAAATTTAAAATCTATAAGGAAGAAGTTGAGAAACAACAAACTGAGAAAATCAAAACGATACGAAATGATTGTGGAAGTGAATATGTTGAACCCTTTAGGGAATTCTGTTCACAACATGGTATAATCCATGAGGTCATTGCACCATACTCCCCTCAGTCAAATGGAGTGGCTGAGAGGAAGAATCGCACTCTCAAAGAGATGATGAATATGATGTTGCTAAGCTCTGGACTTCCGCAGTCGATGTGGGGGAAGCCATCTTAAGCGCGAATAATATTTTAAATATTACTATGCGCAAGAATAAGGATGTAAATCCATATCAAATATGGAAGAAAAGGAAACCAAGTTACTAACATCTGAAAGTGTGGGGGCGCCTGGCAAAGGTACTGATCCCTCCACCTAAGAAGGTGAAGATTGGTCCAAAGACTGTGGATTGTATCTTCATCGGATATCCACCACATAGCATTGCATATCGGTTTCTCGTGTATGTTTCCAAGATTCCTGACATTCAGAAGAATACGATTATGGAATCTAGGAATGCCTCATTCTTTGAGACGACGTTTCCTTGTAATCCTGGAAATGAACCTCCTACAACGTCTAAACGAGCTCATGAGTCTATAGATGACAATAATGAGAGTGGAGAAAGTGAGGACGAGAAGGTGGGGTACTGAGAATGAGAAAAATATAATGTACGGAGAAATCCTATGGGTATGACTTTATGACCTATTTGCTCGAGGAAGGTGACCTGAAAACCTACAAGGAAGCGTTTACCTCACCCGATGGCCCCATGTGGAAAGAGGACATTAAAAATGAATTCGATTCAATTCTACAGAATCATACTTGGGAATTAGTTAATTTGCCAAATGGTTGTAAACTGTTAGGCAGCAAGTGGGTTTTTAAGAAGAAGTTGAAAACTGATGGTACTATCGACAAGTACAAGGCAAGACTTGTAATTACAGGATATAAGCAACTGAAAGGTCTTGAATACTTTGACACATATTCTCCGGTAACAATAATAACGTCTATTAGGATGATATTTGCTATCGCTGCAATGTGAAATTTAGCAGTACATCAAATGGATGTGAAAAAAGCTTTCCTAAATGGAGATATAGATGATGAAATCTATATGGAACAACCTGAATGGTTCGTTGTCCCTAGACAAGACAGGCTAGTCTGTAGACTAGTGAAATCATTGTATGGCTTGAAGCAAGAGCCTATGAAATGGCATGAGATCCAAAATGAGCAAACACTAAAATAAAACTAAATCACTAGTTAGATCATCAACCAGACTACAATCATTGCTAGAAAATTTTTATGCCCAAATTCCTTCGCTAGGCAAGAACAGCCTTCGGTCTAACAAGAACAACCTTCGATTATGACCTGAAAAGGAAGAGAATGTGAGGGATTGTCCCCCTGATTCACCTTCGGTGTGAGAATCAGTAATCTGGAAGTAAGGTGGGTTTGGAAATACAAGAAAGTAGTGAGAATAGAGAGAATAGGTGCCAAAAGTCCTCTGTTCCTTACTTTTCATGGGGTATTTATACCCGGTCCTGACATAAATGATTCGTCTGTTATGCATGTAATGCGTCCGACCGTTGAGACGTTTAAAGGGGAGACGTTATGATTCCCTGTAGATCTTAAATGGTGGAGTGAAGTATTGGGTTTCGGCCTTAGTTGCGGAGTGGGCCTTCGGCCTAGTGGTCAAAAAACTTAATAGGCTTTCATTTGTTGGGCCTTATTGGGCCCATAGCTACAACAAGATACAAAACCAGTACTTGTAGCATGTGACATGAAGGAGCCTCTTTTGTGAAATAAAAAGACATTGACTTAAACATAAACCAATTTTACTATCATGCATATCTGCGAATGAGTGAGGTTTAGCCCGTTAACCCTTCCAGGACCTCATCCATCCACTAATGATTTGCTTTTATGCAACTGAAGAACACTGGCATGGCGTGTATATACACCTCTAATGAATTTGTATAGGTCAAGAATTAATATTGAGTGTTTACCTGGAAGACAAAAGTTCCTCAATTAGGAATGTATAGAGTTTAATATTGACTTAAGTTTTATAAACAACTGGAGGAGCGAGAAATTAACAACATAAGCAATATTTAAGAAATTCAGGATAATGGATGTGAGCACCCAGAGATCTTCCATTATATTCAAATATACACACGTACTACTTCAGCTTGTTCATCGAGCTTTCCCTACTAAATATGAATACACATAACCGATAATATCATACGTCTCCGTAAATAAATTAACCACAAAAAGTATAAGGCTGATAATATCACTCTCCAATAATTAAAAATTAAAACCTTAACCGAAGATCGTTATAGAAAGATTTCAAAATCATGTCATCCCTAACATATAAAAATTAGTTTTTTTGAAACTTAAAAATTAAAAACTAATAGATCGACTAAAACATTATATATATATAAAACATGTATTTTATAAAGGTATCCAACAATTTCGTAATTTCCCTAATTTAATGTGACTATTTATGGTAAATCAAATTTGGAATTTGTTCGAAAATCAAGTCGTTTTTAATTTACTCTAGCTTGCAAGCAAAAGACATAACATTTTCTCGTCTTAAAAATGTATGTAACAAAAAAATTCGAACCGAAAGATGTCTAAGCGAATCGTCTCAAATATTTTTTTACCAAACCCAATTTTTACGATTTCATTAAAAGTTTTATTTTTTTTAATTGAAGAACTGGTTAAATTTGATTTTGATAAGGAGTAAAATAAACTCTGATTGCGTAATTAATATCGCATTAATTATACCAGAATTGGGCTGACAGTTAAGCCCATTAGAAAGGGCCCAAAGCCCCGAATATTAATTAATTTCGTAATTAATTAGTAAGGGATAAATCAGCTGATTAATAAAGTCCAAATGAAGACACAATTCCTTGGAGATTGGCCTCCAAGACATCTCATAGGATAAGGAATCAGTATCCTACTTCCTAGGACTCCAAAGTCCGTTCTAATTCAGAGACTTTCCCACCAAGTCTCCCAACTCTAGTCCAATTCAAGGGCTCCCAACATCTATATAAGGGGTCTCACTCCACAAATCAGAACTACATTTTTTTACTTGATCCTTGGCAATCAGCAAGGTACGTAGGCATCTTGTTAAGGCAGATCGAGTCACGAGATACAAGGGCAGTCAAATCGAGTCTCGAAGCTCACGAACCCTAGTAGTAAATACAGCAGTTAATACGCCTTAGTTTTCTATCCATAACATTTGGCGCCGTCTGTGGGAAACTTAACAACAACCATGGCGAGAACACGGATTGGAAACAGCGCCCCTAAAGGAACACCAGCTGCAACAACTCAAACAATTTCATCGACGGTGGAGATACCCCCACACTCATCCTACGCCTCTACCCAAGGAGGAACCCTGATAGGGGCAACCGGGCCTCAGCCACAAGGGATGAATCCCCAGCTCTACAAGGGATGAATCCCCCGGCTCTACAAGGGACGAATCCCCCGGCTCCTCAAGGGACAAATTTCCAATTTCAGCAGCTATATGCACTTGTAAATCCTCGACCCGTTGGGTATGACTATTCCACTATTGTGACCACTAACCCCCCTTATGGGATGCCCCTGTACCCCGAGGTTGGAGGAAGTGGACATGCAAATCGGAGTGAAGCGCAAGGGCAGACGCCCCCTACATACACGGTTTGGCTCCTATTCCGAAGGATCAAGAATTCTCCGGGCCTTATACTGAGAGAGATTCCGAATCTTCGGATGGTGATGTGGCTCCAAGAAGGAGGCGTGCTGGTAAATATCCGATGCCTGATGGTAATCAGCATCCTAGGAGAACCCGGGGACGAATCCCTAAGAAGTGCAGGAGAGAATTAGGGCTTACAAGGCTGAGATCCAAAGGCTGAAGCGTGATCTGGAGGCACACTTGACCCCAAGACCCCTACTACCTCCAAGGAGGAGAAATTCTCCAATCATAGACCTGGATGGTCCGCTGCAAAGAAGGACTGTTGTCCTAAGGGCTGATCCAAGTGATTTTTTGCCCCTAGGAGATCCAGATGATCCCACTCCACCATTCACTGAAGAGATAATGAATACCCATATCTCAAGAAAGTTTAAGATGCCTACCATCAAAGCTTATGATGGCACTGGAGATCCCGCTAATCACGTCAGGACGTTCTCTAATGCACTGTTGCTACAACCCGTGAACGACGCTATTAAGTGTCGGGCCTTTCCTCAAACCCTATCGGGAATGGCTCAAAGGTAGTACAGCTGTTTGCCTCCAAATTCAATTGGGTCTTTTAGAGACTTAAGTAAAGCTTTTATTAAGCAGTTCATCGGTGGAAGAGTGCATGAGAAGAGTTCAGCATCCCTCATGAGCATTATGCAGAGAGAAAAAGAGTCCTTGAGAGAATATCTGAACCGTTTCAATAAAGAGACTTTGAAAGTCCCAGACCTTGATGATAAGGTAGCCATGATAGCATTACAGCAAGGAACTAGGGGCGAGTTCTTCAAGATGTCATTAGCCAAGCGCCCCCTGAAAGCATGCTGCAGCTCCAAGATAGGGCCGGGAAGTACATCAAAGTGGAGGAGAGCATGAGGAAGACGGTAGTAAATAACGAGCCCGCTGGTGGAAAGAAGCGAAAAACTGATCTGTAATATATTGCTAAGGACATGTATCCTAGAAGAGAGCAAAGCAATAATTCAACCCCGAAGAAGGGAGGACTTGGACAAAAGTTCATTGAATATGCTAAGTTGAACGCTCCTAGAAGTCAGATCTTGATGGAAATTGAGAAGGATAGAGATGTTCGTTGGACTAAGCCTCTGAAGACCAATACTACAAAGCTAGATAAGAGCAAATATTGCAGATTTCACAAGGCATGACACTGATGAGTGTAGATAATTGAAGGATGAAATAGAGTTCCTCATTCAAAAAGGAAGGTTGAGCAAGTATACTGGAGATGGAGGAGATAGGAATAACAATGGAAGAAAGAATTTCGATGATCATATGAGGGATCAAGACGTTCAGGGGCAAAATCCCCAGCCCAATGGACAGGTGATAAATTCAATCTTTGGAGGACCAACTGTTGCGGGCTCATCCAGAAACTGGAGGAAATCCTATACTAGAGAAGTTATGCATATTGTCGGGGAAGCCCCGAAGAGGGCTAGGACAGGAGTCACAATGACGTTCGATGATTTTGATTTGGAGGGTGTTAAATTTCCACACGACGATCCTCTAGTCATAACACCGACAATAGGGAACAACCCAGTGAAGAGGGTCCCTGTAGACAATGGTGCCTCGGTGGATATTTTGCTTCATAATACCTTTATAAGGATGGGTTACAATGATTCTCAATTAACCCCAACTGATATGCCGATATATGGATTTGTTGGAGTGGAATGCCCCATAGAAGGGATAATTAAGTTACCAATGACCATAGAACAAGAACCAAGACAAGCAACACAGATGTTAGACTTCGTAGTGGTAAAGGCTGGATCAATTTACAATGGATTCATGGGAAGAACGGGAATACATGCTTTCAAGGTAGTCCCTTCTTCTTACCATGCAGTGATGAAGTTTCCCACCCGGAATGGGATTGGAGAAGAGAGAGAATATCAAAAGATGGAAAAAAGTTGTTATATGGCCTTCCTTAGGGCTGATGAGTTGGGGGACAAGTTCTACCTATTGAAGATCTGGATATCCGTGAGAATGATGAGAAAAAAAGGAAGCCATGAGAAAACTTGGTTCCGATTCCTTTGGCTCCCGAGGATCCTGAGAAAGTAACTTTCATTGGAGCGTCGCTAGAGGAGCCTCTAAGAGGGAAGTTGGTGAAGTTTTTACAAGATAATAGTGATGTATTTGTATGGTCAGCAGCTGATATGCCTGGAATAGACCTGGAACTGATTACTCATAAGCTAAACGTAGATCCAAATCAGAAGATTGTGAAAAAAAGAAAAGAAGTTTTGCTCCAGAGAGGCAGGAAGCTATTAAGAAAGAAGTAGAGAAGCTCTTAGAAGCTGGCTTCATTGAAGAGATACAGTTTCCGGAGTGGTTGGCAAATCCTGTAATGGTAAAGAAGGCTAATGTAAAGTGGAGAATGTGTGTGGACTTCACTGATCTGAATGATGCATGCCCAAAGGATTATTTCCCGTTGCTAAGGATAGATACATTGATAGATGTGACCGCTGGTTACGAGATGCTGAGTTTCATGGATGGGTTCAGTGGATACAATCAGATCAAGATGCATAAGGATGACATCTCAAAGGTATCATTCATCACTGACTTTGGTGTTTTTTGTTATCTAGTTATGACATTTGGTCTCAAGAATGCAGGAGCTACCTATCAAAGGTTGGTGAATAAAATTGTTAAGGATCTTTTTGGAAAAACTATGAAAGTTTATGTTGATGACATGTTAGTCAAAAGTCTGGTAAAGACCGACCATATAGCCCATTTGAGGGAAACTTTTGAGGTCCTGAGATATCACAAAATGATGTTAAATCCTGCAAAGTATGCTTCCGGAGTTGGATCTGGAATTATTTTGGGATTGATAGTCTTCAAGAGGGGAATCGAGGAAAATCCTGATAAGATAAAGGCAATTTTGGACATGGAGCCTTCAAAGACTGTCAAAGATGTTCAAAAGCTCACTGGAAGGGTTGTTGCATTGGGGCGGTTTATCTCCAAATCTGGGGACAAGTGCTTGTCGTTCTTCAAATCCTTAATGAAGGTGAAAGATTTCATATGAACTGAGGAAAGCCAGAAAGCATTTGAGGGATTAAAGAAGTATATGGCTCAAGCCTAGCTGTTGGCCAAACTAGCTCTGAATGAAGTTTTGTACTTATATTTGGCCGTTTCAGAAAATGCCTTAGCGCTGTATTGGTTAAGGAGGAACTTAAAGTCCAGAAACCCATATATTATGTCAATAATATCCTGCACGAAGCTGAATTGAATTATTCGACTATTGAAAAATTTGCTTTGCCCCTGGTGATGGCTTCAAAGAAGTTGCGACCTTACTTCCAAGCTCATAAAATTGAAGTGCTAATGAATCAACCTTTTAGAAACATTATTCATAGTCCTAAAGCTAGCGGAAGGCTGATTAAATGGGCTATCAAATTGGGAGAATTCGACATAAAGTATAAGCCACGAACGGAGATAAAAGCCCAGGCTTTGGCTGACTTCGTGGTTGAATGTACCATCCTCAACCAAGAAGTCGGGGGGCAGGAAAGTACTGAACCTCAGGGTATTGAGAGGAAAGAGGATAATGAAGGAGAACAGAACAAGGAGAAGGAATATTGGATTCTCTATTTTGATGGAGCATCAAAAACAAATTCGAGTGGAGCAGGGCTCGTTTTACCAAGCCCAGATGGTTTCTTGATTGAATATGCCATGAAGTTAGACTTCCCAATCATAAATAATGAAGTTGAGTATGAAGCTCTAATAGCTGACCTCGATCTAGCGGGAACACTGAGGGTCAAGAACTTGAAAGTCTGTGGGGATTCGAAGCTTGTCATATATCAGGTCAAGGGAGAGTTTGAGGCAAGAGATGAAAGAATGGCTAGGTATATCCGCCTAGTAAGGGATGTGATGACTCGATTCGATGAATGCCATGTTGAGCTGTAAGTCATATGTCATAGCCTATTTGTATATTCGAGGATTCAACTCAACTCAAATAAGAATGTAATAAGTAAATAGTGGATCGACCGTCAGAGAGATCTCGCAAAGTAATATCTGTCAAAGGATTCAGTAACAAGGTTCATCTACAGACTTGAGGAATTAATTCACTGGAAGAAGTTCAAGAAATTGATCATGCCTCAGTGATATAAATCAAGAGTGTGGATTTAATCAAGTGACATAGATCTCGTCAGAGTATCACTAATTACAAGGATTTAATCTGAAGAAAATCAAAGTATCAAAGTCAAGACATGAAGAAACGTCACGGAAGTTAGTCACTCATGAACCAGACAGTACATCGAGTGTCAACATTGAAGTGGTGGAATTGATTCATAATTGACTGTGATTATCAAAAGATTTTCAGAAGAATGGTTGCTGCTCAAGATTAGTATTAATTCTCTATTAATTAATTAAGTCATATAATTTAATTAAGAAAATAAATTATATCTGCAAAGATTAATTTATTTATTAATTGAATTAATTGATTAATTAATTCTGAATTAATATTAAGATTTTTCAGAATTGTTTTTTGAATTAAAATCAGTTTAAATCAGCAAGATAATTGAAAATGAACTAGCATGACAATCTGGATTGTCATACCGATTGTCATGCCAAGTCATTTCAATTGTCATACCGAAAGTTACACTGGGAGGAGGATTGTCTTGCCAGTTCATTCTGATTGTCTTGCTAGTTCAATCAATAGTCTCACCGAAAGTCTTGCTAGCTCAATGGATTGTCTTGCTGAGCTAAAAGGATTGTCTTGCTAACAAATCAGGTGGTTGTTTTATTATTTAAACAACAGAAGCAACAGAAGTCAATCATCCATCCGAAAATAGTTCAAGAACAAAGAAAAGCAGAAGCTGAAAAATATATCATCTCTTCTCTGCTAAAATCAAGATCACAATTTCTAGCTAGTAAAGTTAAATCCAAACCACTAGAAATCATTATCTTGTTCTTGTGTAACAATCTAGCGGATCAAAATCCCTAGAACTTAATCTCAAATCGCGTTTAGTATTTGATTCTAATTATTGCAAAAATAGAAAAAGTTCATGTCGAATTTATTCTAAATTTGTGATAATTAATTTGAGATTAATTCCTTGTAATCGATACAGTTGTTGTAACACCTTTCAAGTTTAATAATATTTTTATTTAACTTGAATTTTGTTTCACATTTTTTATTCCGCATTTAATTCGATTATTCGGTACTGTTTGTATTCAACCCCCCCTTCTACAAACACATTGGGACCTAACAATTGGTATCAGAGCCTTCTGATTAACGAACAAATCAAAATCCTAGACTTTTGTGATTTTTCAACTCCTTGAATTTTTTATTCATTCAAAAATTCATAATGACTTCACAAAAAGTTGGAACCGTTAAAATTCCATAATTTGATAAAGAGAATTATATTATGTGGAAGAAGAAGATGCTCTTGTTTTTATAAGTGGCAAATCCCAAATATACAAACTTGTTAAAGAAGGGGATAAGAACTCCGATGGTTATTGAACCGGAGGTGATAGTAGATGATGTTGTGATCACCAAAGCCAGAACCTATCCTAAAGATCCTGAGGATTTTTCTCCTGCTGAAAAAGATGAAGCCTCCTTGGATGCCAGCCTTCAGTTAATTTTAATTGATTCCCTTGATCTCTTGATGAACAGACATGTGATGAACTGTAAAAATTCCAAACACATGTGGGAAACTATTGAGGTGATCAATGAAGGCACAGAGGAAGTTAGGGAGAACAAGTTGGAGATCCTAACCTCTGAGTATGAATATTTTAAATCAAATCCAGGAGAAGGAATTACTGAAGTGTTTGAGAGGTACAATGCGTTGATCAACAACCTGAACATAAATGGGAAATATTATTAAATCAGGGAGGTCAACAAAAAGTTCCTTTTAACACTGCCAACTCATCTTGAACATAGAATCACTGCCATTAGAGAAGCTAGAGATCTGAGTGAGATTTCTTTGGACAGGCTCTATGGAGTGTTAAAAACCTATGAGTTGGAGCAGATTCAACAGAAGGAAGTCTACGGGAAGGATAGAATGGTCAGCACATCTACTGCACTTGTAGCTGAAGGTCAACAACAATAGCAATCTCAACAATTGGAGAGAATGGTACAATGTTCCAAGGCTGAGGAAAATATGTTAGTAGCAGAATATGACCCTCCTACTACAAATCAATCAAGTGATGATTTTTATTCCTTGGAAGAGTTGGAGCAATTGGAAGACGAGTCAATGGCCCAAATTGTCAAGAGATTCTCCCATTTCAGATTCAAGAGGAATCCCAAGCTTAAGTACAAGTCCAACTACAACAAATTCCAGAAAGGTGGATCTTCATCCTCTAACACCAGCAGTGGTGGATACAAAACAGGGATGGTTGATCGGAGCACCATTAGATGCTATAACTGCAATGAGTTGGGACACTTTGCCACAGAATGTAGGAAGCCAAAGCAAGTAAGAAAGAACTCTGAAAGGGCTTATCTGGCAAAGGGAAGAAGCTGGGATGATACTGATAGTGAAGATGAAGATGAAGGAAATCTTGCTCTTATGGCTATTGATGGAAAAGCTTCATCGTCAAGAATAGAGGTAAAACTTTCTGATGCTGAAATGGTTTATCATCTAAGAGGTAACTTAGATTGTGCACGTCGTGATAATGAACTGTTAAGTTTACATATCACAGACCTTGAGAAAGAGGTCAATGAATTAAGACTTGTGCACATTAATCAAGACAAATTAAAAGAACAAGTATCTTTTCTAGAGAATAGAATTGACTGTTATAGAAAACTCGAAACTATTCTCAAAGACAAGATCACCGGTCTTGAGACTAAGGTTAGAGCCTACTTCAATTCTTGTTCGAAGGCTAAAGAGTTCTACAGTAAGCAATCTGTTAATCAAACATCTGGAATAGGTTATGATTACAATGTTGCTATTGGAGAATTAGGCATAAACTCCCCTCCTCGTGTCTGTGCTAAAGGGAGGGAAGTACCACATGTGCTTAAGGGTGTTGATGAACCCCTCTATAAACCATCAATTGTTGAACCATTTGATGCGACCTCTTCTGTTATTCAGGAAGAAATACGTGCTGAAGATCATGTTAATGAGAAGGTTGTTTCCAAGTCAAGTGTGTCGAAAGTTCCAGTCAAAGTTGTGAAAGCAACTGAGACTAACTCAGACACACATGAGTTGGATAACAAAAATGCCATGTCTGCCATGCATAAATTGCCTACTATTAATCACTCTCATAAAGCATGTGGTGTTTCTAATTGTATGTCTTGTGCTTTTAATATGATGTATGCTTATTTTAATGGTAAGCATGTTTCTAATGATAAGACTACTCCTCGTCAGCATGTGAATAATAAGAAGCATGATAGGTCTAAGACTGCTAGTCCTTCTAAGGCTAGAAAGGAGACATTTGTGCCTAAGCTTAAACAGAATTTTGTTAAGGCTGTTTACAAGGTCAAATGTTCAGTCATTGAGAAAGTTGAGGCAATTAAAATTAAAAATGTTGTTTTGCCTGACAAAGGACAGTTCTACAAGTATGCCGGGCCCAACCAAGTTTGGGTTCCGAAGAAGGTCTAATCCATTTGCAGTGCAGGGCATTAAACAGGTGTAACCGGTAGTGTGGATTCTTGACAGTGGATCATCAAGACATATGACCGGAGATAGAGCCCTGCTATCAAATATGGATTGAGAAAGCTGGCCCCCTAGTTACCTTTAGAGATAACAGCAAAGGTTTATACGAGGGATATGGCTGTTTGCAAGCTGGGAATGTTATCATTGAAAATTTTGTATAGTGTGCTAGGTTATTATCAGGAAGCATCATCTAATATATAGCACCAGTGACGAGACTTGAGAATATTATGACATATCAGGCACCTGCTGCACATTACACTTGGAATTGGACTCTAGTAAGATGTGTACAAGTGTACTCCTGGTTGGTGAGTCAAAAGAGGAAGTCAATGCACCACAGTTCATGGACTTTGCAGCTGCAGATCTATTGGACTATGCAATCTCTTCTTCACAATCTCACTTCAGGTTGGTATAAACTAGTGTACTACTTAAGCAATCGTCAAGAACATGGTATGGCACTCTAACTGAAGTTATTGTTTAATATGAACTAGTAGAGTCGTCATATTTTTAACTCTCTTATCATTAGGCACAATCATATTGTTTTATATGTGCAGTGATATATTGTTAATGCAACATAACAATTAGTATCTAAAGTACTTGACAAGTATCGGTCAATGATATGTTGTTAACATTATGTTGCAGATATTTGTAAGCTTTTGACATGAATGAGAATTACTTAGACTTTACCCTAAGTGATCAATGTTTTATCAAAAACTCATTCATATTGAAAAACAAAATCAAACTTCTTTCTACATTAGTGATTTCTTATTTCATGTAAAATCTTTTGAAATCACTATTGTACATCATTTTCTCTCTATTACCATATGTTCTGTGTTACAGGTTCAGTCTCCAATGACTTTCTTTCATTGACAGTCATGAGGTTGAAAACCCACAACGTCTATCCCAGACTGTAAAGACAATCACAAAAACAGAACCAACCAACACTCTCTTACCACTAAATGTAGTATGAATGAGCGTGAGGGAGATAGTGCCTTAGTGCACCACATAAGGAAGGTTCTGTCGTCAACCTAGTAGCTCTGTCTCCTACATAGATGAGTAGTATTTAAACCGAGACAACTGCTAGCCCTCATACATCTTCTCAAAAAGATGTAATGGCTGAAAAGGCACAAAAACAGTTACTAGATTCATTCTCTCAACAGGGTGCGTCTATTGAATTTTGTCTGTCGGCCAAGGTATCCGATGTAGTGTCACCACTTCAAACATAAACAATTCTTGATGCACAAGGAGAGGTTACACACACAAAGGATGAGTTGATGGAAATAAGAGTTTCGACCATTTTAAGGTCAGATTCGATTGTTCAAGGTTCGTTAATGGACCAATTGCCTTTATAGGTGTTAGGAGAGGATACTGATCCATAAGCCATATGTCAGTGGTCAGTGTCTACCTCCCCAGGCTTAAATCCCCTGGATGCATCTGCGGATAGTGGATTTGATATAGGTGCAGATCAGCAACTTGTTGACAATGATTCAGATATTACCTGATGAGTCACAAGGAAATGTCTTCACAGGCATTAGAAGGGAACTTTGATCTTTATGCTAAATTCTTTGGATCATTGTTTACCTTCCCAGAATTCAAATCTGGAACCCTAAAAGGGAAACTAGCAACTTGTAGATTATGACTCAGATTCATCTGACGAGTTTAACAAGGATGGGGATTTGCGAACTCCCATTGCACCACCTATGACCTCCTTAAGGATGGCTAAGGTGATTTTCCTTGCAGGTACAGCTGGATTATGGATCTATGAGAGAAGAGTGATACACTTGTGAGAATGAGTGTAAACACGAGTGGAGAGAAGAGTGAAACACATGTGAGGTACACTAAACAGAATCACACACTCACAGTGAGGAAGAAAGAGAAACTACTTGTTATTTCTTTTCCAACCAAGTGAAATATGAGAACTTCTTCAGACGACGACATACATTCCTTCACTAAGGGGGAGATAAAAGCTTAAGTAATAGTTTGGAGGATTCCTCAACTAAGGGGGAGAAATATCAGAGAGTAAGAAAAAGATCCTACATGTACACTACACCACACCATTGTTGTTTGTAACTACGAATCCTATTGTACGGGAGAGGTGGTAAACACAAGGTGATTTTCTAGTAAGGGAAGAAGCTGTTTTCAAAAGGGGAGTACCATTGGTTTTTATCCGCGGATCCTATTGTACGGGAGAGGTGGTAAACGAAGGTGATCTTCTCTAATCAGTTAATTCTCATAGGGGGAGAAGCAAGAGAGATATGGGCTTCTCAACAGGAAATGTGGTTGTACAAATGAAGATGGAACTACTTGAAGATATGTTCAGTCTAGAGGAACATCTGCTTGGAATCTGGAAAATGTTAAATCTAGTCCAGAACTTTTCTACTATTTACTTTGTATTTCTTTTTATATCTTTTTCTTATTTGTTAGTTGAGTTATCCTCTAGGTATTTGTGTGTTATTGTTTAACAAACAAATAGGGGGAGATTGTAAGTCATATGTCATAGCCTATTTGTATATTCGAGGATTCAACTCAACTCAAATAAGAATGTAATAAGTAAATAGTGGATCGACCGTCAGAGAGATCTCGCAAAGTAATATCTGTCAAAGGATTCAGAAACAAGGTTCATCTACAGACTTGAGGAATTAATTCACTGGAAGAAGTTCAAGAAATTGATCATGCCTCAGTGATATAAATCAAGAGTGTGGATTTAATCAAGTGACAGAGATCTCGTCAGAGTATCACTAATTACAAGGATTTAATCTGAAGAAAATCAAAGTATCAAAGTCAAGACATGAAGAAACGTCACGGAAGTTAGTCACTCATGAACCAGACAGTACATCGAGTGTCAACATTGAAGTGGTGGAATTGATTCATAATTGACTGTGATTATCAGAAGATTTTCAGAAGAATGGTTGTTGCTCAAGATTAGTATTAATTCTCTATTAATTAATTAAGTCATATAATTTAATTAAGAAAATAAATTATATCTGCAAAGATTAATTTATTTATTAATTGAATTAATTGATTAATTAATTCTGAATTAATATTAAGATTTTTCAGAATTGTTTTTTGAATTAAAATCAGTTTAAATCAGCAAGACAATTGAAAATGAACTAGCATGACAATCTGGATTGTCATACCGATTGTCATGCCAAGTCATTTCAATTGTCATACCGAAAGTTACACTGGGAGGAGGATTGTCTTGCCATTTCATTCTGATTGTCTTGCTAGTTCAATCAATAGTCTCACCGAAAGTCTTGCTAGCTCAATGGATTGTCTTGCTGAGCTAAAAGGATTGTCTTGCCAACAAATCAGGTGGTTGTTTTATTATTTAAACAACAGAAGCAACATAAGTCAATCATCCATCCGAAAACAATTCAAGAACAAAGAAAAGCAGAAGCTGAAAAATATATCATCTCTTCTCTGCTAAAATCAAGATCACAATTTCTAGCTAGTAAAGTTAAATCCAAACCACTAGAAATCATTATCTTGTTCTTATGTAACAATCTAGCGGATCAAAATCCCTAGAACTTAATCTCAAATCGCGTTTAGTATTTGATTCTAATTATTACAAAAATAGAAAAAGTTTATGTCGAATTTATTCTAAATTTGTGATAATTAATTTGAGATTAATTCCTTGTAATCGATACAGTTGTTGTAACACCTTTCAAGTTTAATAATATTTTTATTTAACTTGAATTTTGTTTCACATTTTTTATTCCGCATTTAATTCGATTATTCGGTACTGTTTGTATTCAACCCTCCCCCCCCCTTCTACAAACACATTGGGACCTAACATGAGCACATTCCAAGGGAGGAAAATGTTAAGGAAGATGCGTTGTCTAAGTTCGCTTCATCAGAGATAGAGAAGCGCTCAGGAAGTGTGTACTTCCGTGTTTTGAAAACACAAAACATTGATGTTAAGCTTGTAGCCCCTATAGGGCTGGGGATATCATGGATAGATCCCATTAAGGCCCATATTCAAACTGGTTGGCCGCCAAATGATATGACTGAAGCATGAAAATTGGTTGTTCGAGCGCTGAGATATTCCTTGATCGATGGGATTCTGTACAAAAGATCTTATGTGGTTCCTTATTTAAGATGTCTCGGACCTGATGAGGCACGTTTGGCTATTGAAGAAGTACACGAAGGTATATGTAGACAACACTTGGGGGCAGAGCGCTGGCACATAAGATAACCCGTTTAGGCTTTTACTGGCCAGAGATGATGGCCGACGCCAAAGATTATGTTAAGAGATGTGATCGATGTCAGAAATATGCTCCTGTAGTAAGGCAACTTCCTAAAATGTTGACTTCTATAAACTTCCCAATCCTTTTTGCTATGTGGAGAATGGATATTCTCGGACCTTTCCCGATGGCTACTGCAAAAAGAAAATTCTCTATTGTGGCTATTGATTACTCTACCAAATGGATTGAAGCTAAACCTTTAGCCAAGATCACCACCAAACAAGTTACACAATTCATGTAGGAAAATATCATGTGCATATATGGAATTCCCCGTATCCTGGTTACCGATAATGGAACACAGTTCAATAATGAGGAGTTCAGGAAGTATTGTGAGGAGAATGAGATCGAGTTGTGGTTTACCTCCGTAGCTCATCCGCAAGCCAATGGGGAAGCGGAACTGGGAAATCGTATAATTCTAGATGGTCTGAAAAAGAGGATCGAGAAATCAAGGATTAATTGGGTAGATAAAATACTCCCGATACTTTGGGCTTACCGGACTAATAGTAGAGTTACTACGGGAGCAACACCATTCATGCTAGCATATGGGGCAGAAGCAGTTTTTCATATGGAGATATCGCACTCGTCTCCTAGAATCTAAGCATACAATGCTGAGGAAAATGAAGAAGGGCAAAGGTTAGCCCTGGACTTGATAGATGAAGTACGAGATGTAACGCATACAAAGATCATAGAATATCAGAAAAAGACCTCCTTTTACTACAACCTAAGGGTGAAAGAAAGATTCTTTAAGCAACGAGGTTTGGTCCTAAGGAAGGTTGAATCTTCTGTAGTAGGGCAGAAAGGAAAGCTCGCCCCAAATTGGGAAGGGCCATATAAGGTTAAGAGTGTTCAAGGGAGAGGAACTTATAAGTTGGAGACCATGGAAGGAGAAAAAATACCCCAAACTTGGCATGCTCAAAACCTGAAAGTTTACTACCTATAGTTTATACATACTATAGTGGTAACAAGGTTGAAAATCACCTTGAAGCGTTGATACCTTAGGATTTCATATGTTATTAGACTATTATTTCAAATTCTAGTTCTACGAAGAATTATGTAAGGGATGGATCCCAGGAGTTTACAATTAATAAAGTTTCCATAAACTTATCCTAGAACTGTTTGGTTCATCGCATGCATGTTTGAGTTTACTTATCTATTCCGGTACAAGTACGAGCAAATATAAGGGAAAGCTACGAAAAGGCTAGAAAACTAACTCCCATAAGATGGTACAAGTACTTAGAAAAAAATAGTAAAAAGCAAGCAAAAAACTTAAAATAACATAAATAATCCCCGAAGGGAAATAAGTTTAGAGTACAATAAGTTAAGATAAAAACTACAAACATAAAGTCTAAAAGACTAGAAATACTACTCTTCCATGTTGGAGCCATCATTCCCCTGATCCTTCTCAGTATCCTCCTTCTCAACATTAGCAGAAGGCTCGGAATCCTTTGCAGGAGAAGCTGGGGGAGAGGTAGTACTGGGATCGAGGATACGTTCATCATTCCGGGGGAATTAAAGAGTGCATCCAGGCTGTCTTCGGTCTCTGGTTGTTCAGGACTTATAAAGTCCTTGGGATCTATTAATCCAGGGTGTTTCTCAGACACTGCCTTCACAGCTGCATCCCACCCCTGGGTAAACTGAAGAGGATAAAGACCCTCATCGTGAATTTCCATGAGATTCTTAAATTTCTCAGAATCCATGTAGTCATCAATGATGGTTTCTTTGTCACACCGGAGCTTAACCAGCTCAACATGGGCCTTTGACAGCTCCTCCCCCTTGGTCTTTAGTTTTTTCTCCAAAACCTCAGCCCTCTTTTTCCACTTCTTTATCTCCTTGTCAAACTCATATGAGTTCCCCTTCCAGGACCTAGCTTAATGAAGGGCCGCCTGAAAGTAGGTGTTGCTCTGCACAAAGAAGTATGATATAACACAGATTTATAAATAAATAGAGAAGTTGAAATTAAAAGGTAAGAAAAAAATGTTACCGTAGCTTGGGCCTGAGAACCCAGGAGCTCAATGGACTCAATGTCACTCCCCGTGACAATATCAGTGAAATCATGGGGAGTTATGCAGTGGTAGGACCAATCCTTAGCATGTTTGGTGGATCCTACCATTGTATCACTCCTCCGAAAGCCCCAGTTGGGCCTGAAAGAATGCGCCTTCAAGGGGGGATCCACATTATCCCCTAGTTCCACCACCGGAGCATGAGGCCTAAGGAAGATAGGAGCATCAGGCTTGCTCCTGGGGTCCTTATTGAGCTTGGCCCTCTTCTGGAGGCCAGATTCTCCCTCCCTAGGCCTATTAATGTTATTAATGGCCTCGCAAGCTGAAATGAAAAAGGAAGAAAAACACTAAAATATGGAAATGATAGAGTTTCAATAAAGAGAAATAAAAGAAAAAATAGGTTAAGATTACGCCTATCACTGGCCTGAGAAAAGCCCACTTTCTTCAAAGAGAACTCCTTTAAGAGAGTCCATGTATCTGTTTTTCCATCATCCGAAATGAGGGCTTGATAAGCAACCTCCTTCTTATCGGTCACCCTAATACTAGCAGGGCTGCCATCTACTACCTTGCAAAAGGGCCTACGAAAAAGGATAGCCCAATCGCCTCCTGTCCATGTTAACCTAACAAACTCGTCTCTCCACTTTGGGTTATTCTCGACAATGGAGTTACCATAAAAAATATGGGGAATTTTGGGCCTTTGACGTAATAAAACCCAGCTCGGTTGAGTTAAATCACTGTTATGGAACTGAATTTTTTTCTAAAAACGGCGAATGAAAGAGGGAATTTATTCCTAAGACATAGGTAAATAATATTCTTCCATGCATTAGGAGGGAGCTGACATGGGTTTATTTGCACACGTGGGATGAATTCGTGGAAGGGGAACCTAAGACCCGCGGTTAAAGCTCCTCGATAAATAAAGATTGGATCCCCCTCCCAATTACAGGTCCTATCCCCAGGGGCGGCCGAACTAATTCTAAGGTTAGGGGGAGTCTGTAAATGGTGTTAAAAGCTTCTATCCTACCATCTAGCTCATGAAAGGTATTACCATGGTTGTAAGAATCTAAGTCAGATAAAGATGGATATTCATCCCCTCTAGTGTTTATCATTTCTGTAAGAAAAGTATAAGGAAAGTGTATTTGAATGGCTGTACCTCTTTTTGAAGAATTCATCTTGGCCAGCCTAGCAAGGTCGCGATCCGCCATTGATATTCTTGGGAAGAAGGCTTGAAACCCAGAAAAAGGTTGAAGATGGTGGAGCTACGGTGACTGACAACGCCGGAAATCGCCTTTCTTAGAGAAGAACTAGAGAGATTTTTTAGAGGATTTGAGAAGTGAAATGAGAATTCTCTCTTCTCACGTTACTTATATAGCCGAAAATTCAGGAATGTGAATCGATTAAAGCCCAAAGAGGCAAGGCCCAATCTAAGAAAGCCCACTAAAAAGGAAACTTTAGGGACATTCTAGAAATAGAAAAGGAAACTGAAAGTCAAAAATCGACCAGAATTTCAATTAAAGTAATCGATCAGAGTCCTGATCGATGGTGAATGAAACCCTGGTCGAATTTTCATTGGATTAAAGCGGTAAAAACTCACTTAAGTCGATCAGAGTCCTGATCGAAAAAGGAAGAATTCTGATCAAATTTTCATTCGATTGGAGGGGTGAAAATCACTTAATTAGATCAGAGTCATGGTCGAAAAAGATAAAATTCTGATTGAATTTCCGTTCGACTAGAGATATAAAAATTTGCTTAATTCGATCAGAGTCCTGATCGATAAAGAGAATAATTCTGATCGAATTTCAGAAAGACCACAATGTCAAAAGCAAGTTCAAATCGATCAGAATCCTGATCGAATCGATCAGGATTCCTGGTCAATTTTACGTTAGATCTCAGTGTCAAAAATATGTCTAAGTCGATCAGAATCCTGATCGAATCGATCAGGATTCCTGGTTGATTTTCCCTCAGAACACAGCAAGAAGATCCAAGTTAATTCGCTCAGGATCCTCATCGATTTCGATCAGGAATCCTGATCGAAATCTTGTGGACTAGAATGGAAAATTAGTTGATAATTCGATCAGGATCCTGATCGATTTTGATCAGGATCCCGGTCGATTTCGATCAGGAATCCTGGTCGATTTTGCATGACTTCCGGTCGATTTAAGTCAGAAAATTAGGAATAAATCTAGAGAAATTAAGGAAATTCCTTATAAACTCCTGGAAATTATGAATATTTTTTGAAAATTAGAAATAAATCCCAGAAGTTAAGAAAAAATCCCAGAAATTAAGGGAAAATTCCTGTAAGTTAAGGAAAATTCCCAGAAATTAAGGGAAAATTCCTGTAAATTAAGGAAAAATCCCAGAAATTAAGGGAAAATTCCTGGAAAATAGAGGAAAAATCTCAGAAATTGAGGAAAAATTCCTGAAAAATACCAGAAATTTCCTAAAAAAGGGAATAAGGTAAGAAGAAAGTAATAGGGAATTTCCAAAACAACTCTGAAGCCATGAACAAGGCAAATCGTTGTAAATGTGTAGGTCGTTCCACACTTTACGCAAAAATGATAACCTCTAAGGGAACAAATGAACTTAACTTCTACGAAACCTTTTACGGTTTCCCAGAAGTTGGGGGGCAAATGATAAGGAGTAAAATAAACTCTGATTGCGTAATTAATATCGCATTAATTATACCAGAATTGAGTTGACAGTTAAGCCCATTAGAAAGGGCCCAAAACCCCAAATATTAATTAATTTCGTAATTAATTAATAAGGGATAAATCTGCTGATTAATAAAGTCCAAATGAGGACACAATTCCTTGGAGATTGGCCTCCAAGACATCTCATAGGATAAGGAATCAGTTTCCTACTCCCTAGGACTCCAAAGTCTGTTCTAATTCAGAGACTTGCCCACCAAGTCTCCCAACTTAAGTCCAATTCAAGGGCTCCCAACATCTATATAAGGGGTCTCACCCCACAAATCAGAACTGCATTTTTTTACTTGATCATTGGCAATCAGCAAGGTACGTAGGAATCTTGTTAAGGAAGATCGAGTCACGAGACACAAGAGCAGTCAAATCGAGTCTCGAAACTCACGAACCCTAGTAGTAAATACAGCAGTTAATACACCTTATTTTTTTATCCATAACAGATTTGATTTTGATTTTTAGGCCAACCGAACCAAAACTCAACTAAAGTACTCTAAATCGAGTACTTTATTTAAATTTATTATACAATCATCATACATTTACATAATTGAAAATTGATATTATGATAACTCAATTTAATTGAGTGACTTGATGAACTAAAAATAAACCATTAGAATGCATTAAGAATTGGTTTGATGATTGATAAAGAAGACCGATTAACTTGTATGAACTACTTCAAATAAGAAAGATAAGTGACTAAAATAAACAAGAAAGATAAGCGACTAAAATAACAAAATATAATTAATAAGTAATTGATTATATAATATTATTTTTAACATTTTTTTTGCTAAGTTGGTTAGATGATTGATAAAGAAGATCGACTAACTTGTATGAACTATTTCAAGCAAGAAAGATAAACGACTAAATAACAAAATATAATTAGTAAGTAATTGATTACTTCCTATAATATCATTTTTAACATTTTTTTGCTAACTAATTAAACACACACACCAGGATTCGAACACTTGATTTTTCACAATGGGGACAAGAGTTCAATCATTGTACGAACACTTTGTTGACATTTTAATGTTATTCTTCTGAATTGAACAATTATCATATTTTTTATTATGTTTCCAAAAATTTGAGGATAATATTTTAGCTTTTGAACAAACTTATTTGTTGATTTCTTTTTTTACACGTATGTTTGGATATTATCTATACTATATTCTTATATATTATAATAACCGAAATGAGGTATAATATGATTCAACGGTTATTCCCTAATTTTGGTTATTAAAAAAATAAATATATAGTGTTATCTATCCGTTAAACTACTAAATTACTAAATTACTACTCACTTAGTCTACTTATCCTACTAAACTACAACCACAACTTATCCTATTATTAAAAAATAAAAAATTAGTGTTATATATCCGCTAAATCTATACTATACTATAATAATCGGAATAGGGTATAATTTGGTTCAACGGTTATTCCCTAATTTTGGTTATTAAAAAAATAATTAAATAATATTATATATATGCTAAACTACTAAATTATTAAACTAATACATATATAGTCTGTTAGGTCACACACACTGTAGAGGGGGGTGAATACAGTGTATAGCACAATCAAATCGAACTTTAATAACTCAAGTAACAGAAAACAAACTTTATTCAAAACAATAAACTTTGTTACAGTAAGGAACTGTGCTCTCTCAGTGATGAACAAATATCACGAGAGCTGCTAGGGTTACAATGAATAATCTTCTCGATAATGATAACACTTATAGTGTAAACCCTATGTCTGTGTTTATATACTACACAGTTACAAGATAATCACTAATTGATATGGAATATAATTCTACTTCCTAAAATATATCAATCAGATATCTTTTCTTCCAAGTATTCTATTCTTCATAGAATTCCGTCTTCATGCATATCTCTTCTTATGTTTGTCTCGATATTCTCTTCCTGTAAATCAGCTGCCTTCCTTATCAGAACATTTTCTTTAAGTCCTGATATTAACTTTTGATAAATATCTCCTGATACTTAAGTACTGACGACTTAAGTTCTGACTTCAGTATAAGTGCTGATTTCAGTTAAGTACTGATTTGTCCTGTTTAAGTAAGATCTGAAAACTAAACATAAATCATATTAGACAAGACATTATCAAATATATCTAACAATCTCCCCCAACTTGTAAATTAGCATAATATACAAGTTAACAGATATTTGATGATGTCCAAAACATTAAGTACATATGCATGAGAATTTGACTAGATAACTACAACTTACAGTCCTTAAAGCTTTACCAACTTTAATTTCTGATAACAACTTCAGTCTGTATACATATCAGAATTTGAGCAGTTATAGATCTTGACTTGGCTTCATCTTCTGATCTCTCTGATGTCAGGAATTGTTCTGAGATAGTTCTTTAACAAACATCTTTCAGCATATCTGAGTTCATCAATCATCCTCCTTTTAGCATCTTTAAGTTCTGCAGAATCTTCACCAGTTTGAAAGATTGCAGCCCTGAGATCATTAATTTTAGCTTTCTTTATGTCCTGATCCAGTTTAATCAAATACGCCTTGTCAGACTCAAGATTGAATTCTACAGCCTTGTAACCCAGAAAGGTAGTTATAATCTTAGCAGAGTTAGGCTTCATCTCTACAATATCACCCTTGTGATCTCTGTACTTTGGAAGATATGTGCTGTCAGATTTAACAGAATAAAGCCTTTTCTGTCTCTGAATTTGACTCTTCAAATAGTTTGCAGCACTTTCTGTTAATTTGTCATTCACTTGAAGTAAGAATAGTACATGTTCCAATTCTTCATAATACTTCAGTGGAATGGCATTTTCCCTTATATGATAAACTCTACCATTTGTCATGAAGTACAACAAGATGTGTTCTTTCAAGTAGGTATGGTAAACCATCTGTACAGATTCTAATTGATTTAATCTTTCAGGAGTTGCTCTAATACATGGTTCACTTAAGGATGTTGGATCATTGGTTGTGTTCTGTATTCTTCTTTCATCAGCACTTCCCAATCCAGTTTTATCTCTTGCTTCCTTTCCAGTAACCACTCTTGCTTCAAAACCACTTGCAGCAGTCTTCAAAGGTTGAGTCTGTTTGGCTTTGGTGAATCCTGGTAGGAGTATCTTTGAAGGTTTAAGATGAGCAATGTCAGAGGTTTTATTTGATTTCTCTTCTGATATCAAGTTAACTTAAGCTATGTCAGAGGTTACTTGCTTCTTTGAGATATCAGAACTAACTCTACCTTTACCCTGAACAACTTGAGCCATGTCAGAGGTTGTCTTAGAAATTTTTCTTGAAGTTAGAGCAAGATCATCATCTTCAACAGTAATTTCTTCATTCACAGGAGGCACATAAACCTTGATAGGTTCACCAACTTTCTCTTTGCCCTTGGGCCTTGGATCTATCTGTAATTGTGATTTAGTCTTGGTTGCTTCAGGATTTGTTCTTTCCTTTATCACAATGCCTTTGACTTTTGGAAGTTTCTTTTTACCAACAGAAGCTTCAGATTTAGATTTGACTTTTTCTGACTTAAGTCTAGCTTTTTCTTCCATCAAACTTTCCAAGTCCATTCCTGGATTCTTCTCTAGAGATAACTGTCTTGATAATTCTTCATCAAGATCCAAAAGTTCATCAGAACTTATCCTTTTACCAGTAGCAGAAGTAATTCTTTTTCCAATATCAGAACTTGTCCTGTGACTTGTAATTTCTGCTCTTCTTGATGAAAAACTTCTACCTTGACCATGACCTCCACCCATTCCAGAGTTTCCCTGGTCATCTTTTTCATCATCCTTCCCCTTCAGTGTCTGATCAGTTTTGCATTTGGACTTAATTACTTTCTCCCCCTTTTTGGCATCAGCAGGTAAGAGAAGAGAGACAAGCAATTCCACTGAGGCTTGGATTTCATCGAGTTGAGATTGCTGAGAAGCTTGATGTTTCAAAATATCATCAATCTGAGACTGTTGCTTCTCTTGGGTCTTTTCAATGTAAGCAACTCTGTCAAAGGTAGGTTGGAAGAATTTTTTCTTATCAAGTTTCTTAGTCATATCTTGCTTGAGCAATTCTTCCTTAACTTGACGTAACTCTGCATGAGTTGTTGAATGGAGACCTTGCAGATGTCTAGTACTCAATGCAGTGACTTGAAGCTGTGTCTTGAAATCATCATTAATTAACATTTCATCAGCTTTTGCCAAGTGCTCAGCAAAAATCTTTTCAGATGGAACAAAGGTAACTGAGTTCCATTCCTTAGTCCACTCCTGTCCTCTAGGAGTTTCACTCCAAGGTACTGGTGCTTCTCCTCGTACAAACTTCTTGACTAGTTCAGATTTAGAAACAGTTTGTGGAGGTGCATGTCCTGAAGGACCAGCTTCATCAGCATCTGCATTTGGAGCAGCATCACCAGTATCATCAGCATTTGCAGCATCAGAACTTACAGAATCAGTATCTTCTGATAAAACAACAGTATGAGAAGCAATCGAGACTTCAGCATCATCATCTAAGTGCTGATCTATTTCCAAGTTCTGATCAACAGCCATATCCTGATGCTCACCTATATTCTGATCATCAACATCTAGATGCAGTGAAGGTGTAGTAGACAATTCTAGAGTTTGAGTAGCATCAGTAACAGGTGTTGTTGATGGATTAATTGTTGTTGGAGCTTCTAAGTAGAGAACCTCAGGCACAACCAAGTTTTGAATATCAATGTCAGCACTTGTGCCTGGGTCTACAGGAGATACAGTTTCATGTACAGGAGACACAGATGGTGTGTTTGCCTTGTCTGTAGCAGCTTCCTGAGTTGGAGACAATGAAGAAGGAGATGCAGTAGCTTCAGCAAATTCTGGTTCTTTTGAGATCAGAGATTCCTGATCTCCTTCCTTAGCTGCTACTTCCTCATCATCTGAAGCTGGCCTTTTAGCTCTCTGTTTCTTGTATCTCTTTGAAGGTGGGGATTCCTTGGTAGGTTTAGCATAAGTCATTCTTCTAAGCCTTTTGAGAAGCTTAGATCTCCCAATTCCAGAATCCTTCTGAGAAGGAACCTTCTCAGCTTCTGTAACAACAGGTTCTGATGTAGAAACATGTTCCTCACTATCAGACTCATCTCTCAGAACAATCCTCCTTCTCTTCTTTGGTGTCTGAGGAACAGACTTTGTCCTCTTGGCATTGGAAGATGAAGGCTTCACAGTAGGTGCTGAGGATGAAGGGTTAACTGTCTGTGAAGGTGTGAGATATGTTTTAAGATATGTTCTATATCTATGGTTTGTTCGGATGGTTGGTGTGGTGTTTGAGATGTGGTGGTAGGTTGTACATCAAGATAAACAGATTTGTAGGTTTGAGGATCAGCATTTACCAGGATCTATTTTACAGACTGAGGAATCTGTAAAGGTCTAACCACCGTTTTCTTAAGGTCAGCATTTACCAAGTCATTAAAAGCTCGTTTAGCAATTTTAAAGGGTGGGTATAAGTAAGTGGTAGGTTGAGGTTCATCAGCACAACATAAATTATATATAAGCTGACAAAATCTAGCAAAGTAGACAACATTCCTATCCTCTGTCATCTTATCCCCAATAAAACCTATCACAGCACTTGCAAAATCAAAATGAGTTTGATTAATAATAGCATACCCGATGTGCTGACTCATTATAGGAATGGCATCAAAGTTAGAACACTTATTCCCGAAGGCTTTAGTGATGCAGTCGAAGAAAAAGCTCCATTCTTTTCTGATGTGTGCTCGTTTCAACTGTCCAAGCTTAGCCAAACTCCTCTCATACCCCAAACTGGCCATGAACTGTTGTAGTAATGGTTCCTCCGGTGTTGAGAAAATGCAGCCTTCTGGTAAATGTAAGGCCTTTCGAACTGTTCCAGGAGTTACCACATGCACATCATCATTGACTTCAAAAACAATGCTGGGAGTACCAGTTGCACCACCATTATCAAAATGCCCAGTCCGCCAAAACGTCAAACTTGTTGGCTTGAAAAGACGGAAGGCTGGGTCAATGCATACCCAATTTCACTGTGTGTAAGAAGATCTTGCACAAAATGTAACTCAGACAGAGCTTCATCATGATTTAGAATTGTAGCATAGTTGTTGGGAACGAACTTAGCTCCATCGATGATCAAATCCTTAGGTGCCATAAGAAAAAATTAAAAATTAAGATTGCTTGTAAGGCGTTTGATAAAATGTCTATATGAAAAACCAACGTCAGGAGATGAGAGAGAGTAAAAGCAAAGAAAGAGAGATAAACTGTAAAAGTAAATAAAAGATTGTATAATCTTCTCTCTCTCTTACTTATACTTGGTTAAAAAAATAACCGTTGGACACCTGTCAGACATGCAGCAATAATGAATAATTATTGGGCACGGGAAAATAGTAATCATTACTTATGACATACAGTTTTTCAAGGAAATACCGTTCCACTTACCCAGTAATCCCATTAATTGAGGTAAGTCAGTTTTAATTCAAAATTTAAACTGTTCCCACTTATTTAATTAATTTTGCTGCAAAATCAATATTCTGAAAAGAAATCAAGTGTGAGAATGACAAAAAAAATCAAGTAAACAAGTACTGATATTTTAAAATCAGAACTTAATTTAAATAAAAAATTAAAAATGGTCATCAGAATATGAATATATCAGGATTTAACAGTGCAGTAAAATTGTAAACATCTCAGAAACAGAATCTTGCAAAAATAAGAAATTTCATTAATATATTAAGATAATACATCCAAGAAATTGAAATTACATCAGAGCATTATAAGATTGTCCTAAGCTTCTAAACCTAACATCAACAGTTTTTGTCCTTGGCTAAGAAGCCGGACAAAGTTACGATGAAGAAAAACAGGAAGAAGAAAACAAATTATTTCTTCTTCCGACTCTCTATAAAAAGAATAGCGAGTCGAATGATCCGCTCTTGTTGGCGGAGAGCTTCCAGCCTTTCTTCTTCCAATCGCTCCAGATGGCGATGGTAGTCCATGTAAAAGAACAGGAGGTGTGTGAGAACCTCTTGGGGAACCGAGTCCCAAATCTCATCAAGAATGACAGTTACGTGCCATTCCTGCTGCCAATCCTCACAGCTCAGCTCCATGTTGAAGGTCTCATAGTTCAAAAACATATTATAGTTGACCGTGTTTGTGTTGGTATGAAGGAAAGGAGAGTGAGTGTGTGAGAAAAGAAATGATGTGTAGGCTTATTTGAGGTGTTGGTTTATATAGGCAAGAGAATTCCAGGAGACACAAGGAAATTTAATGCTGACAGGTAGAAATAATTCTACCTCGTCTCCCTAGACTGGGAAGAAGAAAAACAGTCATTGGAAAAGTAAAACATGGTTTAATGCGCACAACAAACAAGTAAAAAAAATTTATTGTGCATATACGTGTTCTACTAACCCTAATTAGATTGACTGTTAATATTCCACCCAAACATATTCTGATTGAAAAGGAGACTGTTTCAGATTGTAACCACAAATAAGCCAAGTAAAGGATCAGAATTTAATATCAGAACTTAGACTTATATCAGAACTTAACAGTCATCAGAACATGATTTCTTAACTCGAAAAATGAATGCCTATCTTTGTGATTCTGCACACAAATTCTGATTTCGGGTATTCAGGACTTATTTATCAGAACTTCCGTCAGAACTTGTCCTCAGAATTTATGCAATCTGACACATAAACTATTCATCTAAAAAAAAGCATTGAACGCCACAGTAATTTTCATTATTCATATGGAGTGTTAGTGTGTGCATTAAGCTAAATATCAGACAAAGAGTAAGGTCTGATTCACTTCAGTACATCTTAGAAATAAGGCATAACTAAAACTGTACTTAAAATATGTCATTATTCTGAAGCCTACTATTGAATGAGTTCATGCATGAGTCCACCTCAACTGTTTTGTGCTTATTTTATGCATCTTTTGAAATTCCATTTTACAGTGACTTCTCAGTGTAAGCGAGTCACGACTGCTTATCAGAATTTATGCTATTAACAGAGTATTTCTCCAGTAATCATAGAGTGTGAAAAGTCACCAAGAAAAATAATTATTTGCTTTTCTGAAAAATAATTATTTGCTTTTCTGATGCATATTACTTAATACCAGCAATGCACTTGGGTCGTCCCTTCCACATTTGTACTCTAGACCTCAAAGGAGTACATGATTTTTATTTCTTTTTCATTTACTTTTTCTTTTGATGAGTGAGGTTTATCAGCACTTAGTACATTCATCAGATTTACTAACATCAGAACTTAACAGATGAGAAGCATTATTCTAGTTTTTGACTTAGTAATAAGATAGACAAAGTAAACGTGACTAAACTCAATATCAGAATTTGCTTGTGTCAATAGATTTCCACATAAATAATTACTGCTAACATGGGATCTCTAGTATGTTAAAGACTACTAGGTCAGCATCTAGCACAGTTATCCTCATAGGATTGAATAGGCACATAAACAGTCATATCACTATTAGAGTTTAGAAATACACATCAGACAACAATCAGTACTTAGGCAATTTTCAATTAAGCACAGAATACACAAAGAGAGTAATTTCTGTAAATACTGATCATAAAGTCTGATGCATCAGAACAAAAACTAAGCAGATTTAGAGAAAGAACCTGAAACCATTCCAAGTTCATTTACCAATCTTGTAAAAGTAGCTTCACACAGTGGTTTTGTGAAGATATGTGCTAGTTGTTGATCTGTTGGAACAAAATGCAATTCCACTGTACCTTCATCCACATGTTCCCTTATGAAGTGGTACCTAATGCTGATGTGCTTTGTCATTGAGTGTTGAACTGGATTACCTGTCATAGCAATAGCACTTTGATTATCACAGTATATAGGGATTTTAAAATATGTTAACCCTTAATCCAGTAACTGATTCTTCATCCAAAGAATTTGTGCACAACAGCTTCCTGCTGCAATGTACTCCGCTTTTGCAGTTGATGTGGAAATTGACTTTTGTTTCTTGCTAAACCAAGAAACCAATCTGCCTCCAAGAAATTGGCAGCTTCCACTTGTGCTTTTCCTGTCAATTTTGCAACCTGCAAAATCTGCATCTGAGTAACCTATTAGTTTAAAATCTGATTCTCGGGAATACCACAATCCCAGATCAGCTGTTCCCTTAAGATATTTGAAAATTCTTTTCACAGCTGTTAAGTGAGGTTCTCTTGGATCTGCTTGAAATCTTGCACAAAGACAGGTAGCATACATAATATCAGGTCTACTAGCAGTTAGATAGAGTAGAGAGCCAATCATACCTCTGTAATCAGTAATATCTACTGATGTACCAGTATCCTTATCTAGTTTTGTTGCAGTGGCCATGGGAGTGGATGCACTTGAACAATCTTGCATTCCAAATTTCTTCAAGTGCCTTCTTCAAATAAAAGTACTTGGTTTGACAAATAAAAGTGCCTTCTTCATTCGGCTTGACTTGAAGGCCCAGAAAATAGCTAAGTTCCCCCATCACACTCATTTGATATCTTGACTGCATCAGTTTGGAAAACTTCTTGCAAAGTCTGTCATTTGTAGAACCAAAAATGATATCATCAACATATATCTGGACCATAAGTAAGTCATTTCCATGGTTGAGGTAAAACAGTGTTTTGTCTATAGTTCCTCTGTTAAATCCACTTTCCAGAAGAAACTGAGCTAAAGTCTCATACCATGCTCTTGGAGCTTGCTTAAGGCCATAAAGTGCTTTATCAAGCCTGTAGACATGATTAGGATATTTGGGATCTACAAAGCCTGGAGGTTGTTCAACATATACTTCCTCCTCCAATTCTCCATTGAGAAAAGCACTTTTCACATCCATTTGAAAGACAGTAAACTTTTTGTGAGCAGCATAAGCCAAAAATATCCTTATGACTTCCAATCTAGCAACTCATGCAAATGTTTCATCATAATCAATTTCCTCCTGTTGAGAATATCCTTTTGCAACCAACCTTGCCTTATTCCTTGTAATTATGCCATCACTATCAGTTTTGTTTCTGAATACCCACTTTGTACCAACAACAAATCTGTTATTTGGCCTTGGCACTAGGGTCCAGACTTTGTTTCTTTCAAATTCATTTAACTCTTCCTGCACTGCTTGCACCCAATCAGCATCTTGAAGAGCTTCTTCCACTTTCTTTGGTCCAGTCTGAGAAAGAAAAGAATTGTAAAGACATTCACTTGAAGTAGTTGTTCTAGTTCTGACACCTGCATCAATATTTCCAATAATTAAGTCAGGTGTATGTGATTTAATCCACTTCCTTGCAGATGGAAGATTTTCTCTAGAACTGGATGCTCCCCCATGATCCATGCTATCTTCATCAACATTTTCTGATGCTCCCCCTGAAACTATGCTCTCTGAGTTGGATTCTTCAGAATTTAAGTTTTTAGAACTATCAGAACTTGACGAATTAGAACTTGAAGAGCCAGATGTATGTTCTGATGCTTCTTGAGATGTGGTTGTATCTTGAGTATGCTTCCCCTGCATAGGTGCATCTTCCTTTGGCGTAGTCACCACAGTTTCAATAACATCAGAGTTTAATCCATCAGAGTTTGCAGTATCAGGATTTAGACTGTCAGGATTTTCAGTATCAGAATTTAAGTCTTCATTTTCAAATCTCAGCTGATCATGATCAATAAAATCTTCAAGTCTAGTAATCTTCTTATCATCAAAAGAGACATTGATAGATTCCTAAGTCATTGATAGATTCCATGACCACTCTTGTTCTCAAGTTATAGACTCTGAAGGCTTTTATGGAAAGTGGATATCCAACAAAGATTCCTTCATCAGCTTTTAGATCAAATTTGGATAGTTGTTCAGGATGAGTCTTAAGAACAAAACACTTGCATCCAAATACGTGAAAATACTTCAGATTTAGCTTTTTTTTCTTTACCATCTCATATGGTGTCTTTCCATGCTTGTTAATTAGTGTTGCATTCTGAGTAAAACAAGCAGTCTGCACAGCTTCAGCCCAGAAATATGTTGGAAGCTCTGCTTCATCAAGCATTGTACGTGCAACTTCAATGAGAGTTATATTCTTTCTTTCAACAACTCCATTTTGCTGTGGAGTTCCAGGAGCAGAAAATTCCTGCTTGATTCCATGGTTTTTACAGAACTCTTCCATTAAATTCTTGAACTCAGTACCATTATCACTTCTTATTATTTTCACAAAATCTTTGACCAATTTATCCAGTTTCCTGACATGATCAATCAAGATAGATGCAGTTTCACTTTTTGTGTGCAAGAAATACACCAATGTGTATCTGGTGAACTCATCCACTATGACCATAGCATATTTCTTCTTTGCAATAGACATGACATTTACTGGACCAAATAGATCAACAAGTAGAAGGTGATAAGGCTCAAGAATTGATGATTCAGTCTTGCTCTTGAATGAGGATTTCCTTTGTTTAGCCTTCTGACAAGAATCACAAAGGCCATCAGGAGCAAATACTGACTTTGGCAGTCCTCTCACAAGATCTTTCTTGACTAGTTCATTTATATTGTTGAAATTTAAATGAGAGAGTTTCTTGTGCCAATTCCAGCTTTCTTCAATTGATGCTCTACTCATCAGACAGATTGCAGAACCATCAGTACTTGTTGAAAGCTTGGCTTCATAAATGTTACCACTCCTGTATCCTTTCAGAACAACTTTGCCTGTAGATTTACTTACAACTTCACAGTGTTCTTCAAAGAAATCCACATGATAACCTCTGTCACAGATTTGACTGACACTCGGCAGATTGTGTTTAAGTCTTGAGACCAGAGCTACTTCTTTAATGATGATATTCCCGAGATTGATATTGCCATATCCCAATATTTTTCCAATGTTGCCATCTTCATAAGAAACACTTGGGTCAGCCTTCTCCACAAAGTCTGATAGCAGGGCTTTATTTCCAGTCATATGTCCTGAACATCCACTGTCCAGAACTAGGATGTTTTTCCTGTTGCCCTTTAACTCAGCAGCTTCAGAACTGCTTTCAACACTTGCCATATCAGCATTTGCCATCAAGGCATAATTTTCCTCACTTTCAGAATCTGAGGTGTATGTCCAGCTTTTGTTCTTTGTGACAAGAGCCTTACCTTTGTCACTATTCACTTTCTTGCAATCAGGAGATATGTGGCCTTTTTTACCACAGTTGTAGCATTTGACATTTGTATAATCTCCTCTGTCAGACTTTCCTCCTCTGCCCTCAGATTTTCTGAAATTCTTCTTATCAGAACTTGCGCCTTTCCTGAAAAACTTCTTTCCCTTCCTGAACTTCCTGTATGCAATTTTTGTGATTCCTTTCACCATAAGAGCACACAGCTTCATCATCTCTTCATCAGCATCCATCTCAGGCAAGCTTTCAGATTTTGAGTCATCATCACTTTCAGAATTTGATGAGTATCAGACTTTGTGAAGAGAGCTTTACCCTTGCCTTTCCTTGAGGTAGCTGCCTTGGGGGATTCTTCTTCAGCCTAAGAGCAACTGTCCTTGACTTTCCTCCTTTCCTCTTGCTTCTTTGTTCCATCTCAAGTTCACGAGTCTTGAGCATCCCATAAATTTCATCAAGACTTGTTTCATCAAGATTATAGTTGTCTCTTATTGTTGTTGCCTTCAAATCCCAGATTTCAGGAAGAGCCAACAGGAATTGAAGGTTTGAATCTTCAAGATCATACTCCTTATCAACCAGTGACAAATCATTCAAGAGTTTGACAAATCTATCATATAAATCAGTCAATGACTCATTAGCCTTTGAGTCAAAGTGTTCATACTCTTGAGTGAGTATTGTCTCCCTGTTCTTCTTAATCGTATCAGTTCCCTGACATCTTGTTTCCAAGGCATCCCATATCTCCTTTGCAGTGTTGCAGTTTATTACCCTGTTTGACATTACATTATCAATGGCACTATGCAGTAAGTGTCGTACCTTAGCATCCTTAGCAATTGATGTGATATCTTCAACAGTGTAGTCACTCTTTTCCTTTGGTACTGACTTTGCTGCTTCACCTGCAACTGCAACTGCGAGCTTGGTTAGTTTGTGAGGCCCTTCCTTGATTCTATCAAGATATTCTGGATCTGTAGCTTCCAGAAACATGGTCATCATCACCTTCCATATGGGATATTCAGATGGTCTCAATATGGGAAATCTAATAGTCTCATATCGGCTTTGGATTTGTGTCTTTGGAGTTTCTTCAGTTTTGGTGGGCTTAGTTGGAGTTTCTACTTTAAACATGATTATTTTTGGATCTTAAACTGTTTGTGTGTTAACAGATAGGCTCTGATACCACTTGTTAGGTCACACACTGTAGAGGGGGTGAATACAGTGTATAGCACAATCAAATCGAACTTTAATAACTCAAGTAACATAAAATAAACTTAATTCAAAACAATAAACTCTGTTACAGTATGGAACTGTCCTCTCTCAGTGATGAATAAATATCACGAGAGCTGCTAGGGTTATAATGAATAATCTTCTCGATAATGATAACACTTATAGTGTAAACCCTATGTCTGTGTTTATATACTACACAGTTACAAGATAATCACTAATTGATATGGAATATAATTCTGCTTCCTAAAATATATCAATCAGATATCTTTTCTTCCAAGTATTCTATTCTTCATAAAATTCCTTCTTCAGGCATATCTCTTCTTATGTTTGTCTCGATATTCTCTTCCTGTAAATCAGCTGCCTTCCTTATCTGAACATTTCCTTTAAGTCCTGATATTAACTTCTGATAAATATCTCCTGATACTTAAGTACTGACGACTTAAGTTCTGACTTCAGTATAAGTGCTGATTTCAGTTAAGTACTGATTTGTCCTGTTTAAGTAAGATATGAAAACTAAACATAAATCATATTAGACATGACATTATCAAATATATCTAACATAGTCTACTTATCCTACTAAACTACAATCACGACTTATCCTATATTAAAAAAAATAAAAGAATAATGTTATATATTTACTGAACTACTAAATTATTAAACTATTATATACTGTATACTTATCCTACTAAACTACGACCACAGGTTATCCTATTATTTTTTATAAATTTATTATTATTATTATATATTTATATAAATAATTTTAAAATTATAATATGACGAGATAAATAAAAAATTTAAATATTAACTTGAACCCGTGCATCGCACGGGTTTTAAACTAGTTATTATTCTATAATAACCGGAATGAGGTTATAATTTGATTCAACAGTTATTCCCTAATTTTGGTTATTAAAAAAATAAATAAATAATGTTATATACGATAAACTACTAAATTATTAAACTACTACTCACATAGTTTACTTATCATACTAAACTACAAACAAACACGGCTTATCATATTATTAAAAAAATAAAAAAAATAGTGTTATATATCCGCTAAACTATTGAATTGTTAAAATATTGGATATAGTATACTTATCCTATTAAATTATGACCACATGTTATCCTACTATTTTTTTTATAAATTTATTATTATTATATATTTAGATAAATAATTTTAAAATTATAATATGACGGGATAAACAAAAAATTTAAATATTAACGTAAACCCGTGCATCGCACGTGATTTAAACTATTATATATAAATTTTGTGTTTTGGTTCAAACTTAAACTGGACCGAAATCGGTGGTTCAAATTTAATTTTCAACCTTTGAATTTCGTTACGTTCAGTTCATTATATCCTTATTATATAATATGCATAAGAGTGATCTTATGTAAATATTTGATAGTTGTGGTCCTGTACCGCCAAATAATTTCAACCGTTGAATCATAAAAGATAACATCTGAGCCGTTAGATTATAAAATTAGATATGAAAATAAAATTGTAAATATATTATGACTCCTAATCCATCACGAATCCTTCTATAATCAACAGTATTCTAAATTGAATAGAATATAAGATTTAAACCAAAAATGAATAGGCATCCTAAATTAAATAAATAATAAAGAATATCTTAATATATTTTACATTATTTTAAATTGAATAGAACATAATATTTAAACCAAAAAGAAGTAGAAATCTTAAACTGAATAGAATAATAATAAAATATCTTAAAAAATAAAATTTCTAAAATCAATTAAAAAAATTCTTAATATAGTCATGAATAGAAAATAATCACATTGTTCTAATATTATTCAAACACGAGAATACGATATAATTTCCAAATATGATTCTAGATAAAATATGATTAAAGGTTCAATCAATTATAAATAAAAAGGATTGTTCTACTAATCCCCAAATACTAAAATATAATGCAATGATATAATCGTAATATAATGCAATGATATAACCGTAATAGCTATATAATATACATGACAAAAAAGTAATTAAATTTAACATTCGTATATCTTTCATATTTGTTAAAACAATATTGCAACAAACTGTAAAAGATAATAACAATATAAATACAAACATCAAGAGTAATAATATAGCTACATTAAAATTTTTTAAAATAAATTTATATAATTTTAAAAAATAAAATAAATAAATTTTAAAAAACCATGCATTACACTGGTTATAAAGTAGTATAAAAAAAATGGTATCTCAAACACAAAACACATGATTTGTCAAAAAGAATAGCAAGTCCAAATGGCTCAAGCTAATCCAATACGGGTTTGATTTTGGAAAAATGAAATTGTTAGCTTAAAAGAAAAAAAGATACTACCTAGCCCACCCAGTTCAGGAGAATAGCATGTCCAACTGGCCCAAGCTAATCCAATCCCAAATGGTGTGTACAAAGCCCAGTGGCCCAAACTATGGACCTGGGACATTTTATAATATATATTCGAATACTATCCAAAATTAGTATAAAACAGAAATTCACATGGATTAATTATTTTTTCTACTTCAACTAACTTTTATATCCATTAATATTTGTATTAATTTTTCTTTAAAAATATAGTTATTGGCAAAAATTATTGTTAGTTGAATGACATTCTAATAAAAAATAGTTTAACTGATTAGTAGTTAATATTTTTGAGACAAAAAAATAATTTATTCTCGTTATTCATAATTTTTAATTTGATTATATTAGTTAAATTTTACATTTATATAATTTTAAATTAAGTTTAATTACGCTATTATGTACATATAGTAAAATTAGAATTGTTTTATATACAATCAAAAGATTGCAAACGCGCTATCAAAACCTTTTAACTTTATATCATCAAATGAAATATGGTGAAAATTAAATAAAGAATTCAGATCGGAAAATTAATTTTAAAAGTATGCCGCTATATTTTAATTAACCTCACCTTTTATACTTGTACATAATGAGATTGCTTTTCACTTGGAAGCAATATTCTTGTGCTTTTTTTTGACAAATATGCGCTTATAGTCTTGTAATACAAATGAGTATCGATTTTAATAAATTTTCGGTCGTGAGCGAGAATCCAACCCATAACTTGAGACGACAAAGGATAAACTCTTAAACAGTTATCTATCCAATTATGCTCAACTTTTACATTTTTTAATTTTGAAAATAGTTACAAATAAAATTTTAAATATTAAATTAAATAGAAACATAAATTTTTTGAAATGTGGCGTTTAAGAAGATAAAACAAGACAATAATTAGCCTTTAGGAAAGCTGATACAAGCAAGAAGTGTCATTTTGTTTAAGTGTTTGTTTAACAAAAACAGGGAAGTTGCACTTTTCAAATTCCTATCAAATATAAAAGTTACACACCAACCTTTCATTGCAAGTCAAAGACTGCACTAAATTGTTTTTCTAAATTACTCCTTCAATCCCTTCCAATTGTTTACATTTCTGGGGAAATGTCCGACACGCATTTTAAGATACATAAAAAGTATAGTTATGTAATTTATTTTTACAATTTTCTTTTTCTGAATAAAAGTTGAATGTTTTAATTTTTATTCAGAAAAATAAAATTATAAAACAAAATTACAGAACTATACTTTATATGCACCTTAAAATGCGTGTCGAACACTCTCTACAAAATGTAAACAATTGAAAGGGACGGAGGAAATATAATTTAAGACATTTTTGACAAATAAATGGTGGAATAATAAAGTAATGTGTTAAAACACTAGCACATACCAAATCCCTCGCATTCCTCGTTTTAAATATTTTACTATGCATGCCTCATATTATTTTTTTCAATAAATTATTTTCCTTTTAATTATAATTCAAATATATTAATATTTAATAATGAGATACAAATATAAAAATGTTGGAGAAAAATTATCTTAAATTACTATGTACCGTCCGTACGCTTTACCTTATTTTGGAGATAACAACTTTAGTTGACATTTGGATCTTATTGTTTAGTTTTGAAGGTCACACAGGTACATTTTAAGTAATCCATTTCTTCCTATGAAGTTGAAAAATGTTTGCAACTGAATAAAAAACAGCCAATACCAATACTACCCCACTTGAGGCGGCTATTACATAGTAACATGATTACATCCTCGTCCTAGTAGTATAATAAAACCAAACAATTAGAGATTAAAGAATGAAAAGCAGGTAAAAATGAACAAGGCAGCTTCAAAGGAAGCAGGTGATGATGAACAAGAAAACTAAATAGCAACTAGGTTGCTTGTTGCTTTGTGTTAGAAGACTGCCTACACAAACTACAAACATACATAATAGAAAGAAGCGTCCCACGTTTCTTTGTAATATTATTTATTAAAAAGGAAGTACCCCAAGCAGTGCGGTCTAATTTTCGATTTATCAAACAATTTTCATAATTTGTGAGATTAAAATTAATATGTTAAATAATTTTATTTACGAGTTTACGTTAACTCATTATTCGGGAATCATCTCGAAAAGGTTTTTGAAAATCTATTGGGGAATCATCTCGAAATGGTTTTTGGAAACCTTGCAATTCTCATATGAAGTAATTTTTTACTTCTAATATTACTCTTCTCATATTTTAATATTTCTAATCAATACTTCCATTAATCTTCTTCGCTCTCTGGTAAAAAAAAAGAATCTTCGCTCAATTGATTAATTTCAACTGAAACTAGATTGCTTAATATTTGATTTTTTGGTTAAATATCAAATTCGTGTGAAGTGAATGTTATATATCATTTCTATTAGTGATCTTTAACGACTATCATTTTGAATATTAATATCATATTAATATGAAATACATACCTTTATGCCGAAAAATTAAATATTATCTTTTGTTGAAATCTACACATTTTATTCAATACTATTACAACCAAATAAAAATTTGTAAATTTTTATATTTTAGATAATATATCTGGATTTTTTTTAAATTATTCAATAATTATTTTAAATTTTATAATTTTTTATCTGATTTAATCTAAAAATAACAAATATTTTTCAAAAAAATCTACATACATATCTAAAAACTATAATGCACAACTTTTATTTTGGTTATAGTAGCGTTGAAAAAAATGTGAAGAATTCAAAAAAAATACCACCTCTGTCCCCCTAATTTCTTTAAAAAAATTTATTACTCGGCACGCGTCTTAAGATGTATATAAACTATAATTCAATAACTTATTTTTAAATTTTGTTTTCTCAATAAAAATTTAAACATAAAATATTTATTCAGAATAATTTTTAATAATTTTTTTTTATGAAACTATACTATATATTTAAAAAATTAAAAGGGACGAAGGCACATATTTAGAAGTATTTATTTAATATTTATATGATTTTAGTGATCAAAATAATTTCTGGTTATACATTGCCTTTGGTGACCTTTGATTTTTACAATCATAATTCAGTTATCCAGGTAATTAGAGCCGGTAATTTCGTACACGACACGGAAAAAATACGAAAATAACGGGTTTGGTTTGACATTTTTGTTACACGAACACCAAAGTACATGGATGAATTTAGTGTCGGTTTTGTGATTACACTTGGGTACACGACACGAAATAAATAAATGTTTAAATAAATTTATCAAAATTATATGAATACATATATCTTATAATAATATTTTACATATAATATGTACATAAAATAGATTTAAATTTAAATTTTATAAGAATTGAATACACTTGAATCTTTATAACTTATTAACTTAAAATTCGACTAATAAAAAATTAATATTTCAATATATATATATATATATTATTTATCTTTATTTTTATTATCAATTTTAAATTACATGAAACACGACACGAAACGTACACGAAATAAAGGTACACCAACACAAAACGAAACGAATCATTAAGAGTTTGGGTTTGGGTTGAGCATTAATGACACGAAACACGAAAGTACACGAAACGAACGATTTGCCAGCTCTACTGGTAATTTTGAAAAACGCTTAAGAGCAAGTCCAACAGCTCTCTTATACGAGCTCTTATAAGGATTTTGACAAAAAATGACATTCTAATAGTATTTTAGTACTTCCTTAAATCACTAAGACATTTACCAATAAAAAATTCATTTCTCTCTTTTCTTTTTACTTTTTTTCTCGCTTATTCTTCCACTTTTTGTTCATATATTTTCAAATTAATTAATATAATAATAATAAAAAATGAAGATAAAGATCATTATTGTAGTTGAAATTTAAAATTATGTCTTAAATCACTAAGAATTAATATTTTATAATATTTACAAGTAACCCACTAAATCGATCAATGTTAAGGACTTTATTTGGACAGACGCATTACACTTATGAAAATGTTTCAACATATGACTTGTAAGCAACCTTTCGACTTGTCTACTTGTATAACATTATGTTAATCCTTTTTATATTTCTGAGTCTCTGACTTGCTTAAAAATTGGTAATTAGACCCCTCTGCATTATCAAACCATTTAAAACTCTTGCCAGCTACTCTTCATATAAGCATTTAGTTTGTTAACATTGTCAATAAACTTCTAATCAACTTCATTTTCTTGATCAGCACAACTAGGATGGGATTACATCTTGCAAACACTGCATGTTTTGTGCTTCTTTTTCTTTCGTCCATAGCTGTGATCAAGGTCACAGCACGGACTTTACGCTATGGCTCTTCTGAATTAGTTTCTGATGGTTTCGATCATCATGCTAATGACAACATCTCATCGCATCTCGTATTCAGAGGAATGGTTGCAGAGTCCACGGAGAATTGTGAGCATATGTATGGCTTCTTGCCATGCGCAGATAGTCTTTTAGGCCATCTGTTTCTCATTGTGGTTTATGAATACCTATTGTTTCATGGTGATTCTTATGTGGCTTCAGGGGGTGAAAGGATTTTTAAAATTCTTGGTCCTGGTGTTTTCGGAGCTAGTGCATTTCAAATTATTTCTGCTCTTCCAGAGTCCTTGATACTTCTCGGCAAGTTCTCTTCTTAACTCTGGCTCTATCTTATCTGTCATTTCTGTTAAGTAACCAGTCACATTAGGTGGTAGAGGAAGTCCCGAACAGGATCTTATACTCTTTAACACTCCCCATCGAGCTCTGATACCATGTTAAGTAATCATTCACACTAAAACCTTAAGGTGGTAGAGGAAGACCCGAACAAGATCTTATACTCTTTAACAATTTCAACTCAATTTTCAATTTTGAATAAGACCGGTCCTGTAGGTTAATATGTGGCCGCATTTTTAACTGTTTTTATGATAGAAATTGATCTTCCTAAGGCACACATTGCAATCTACTCTGTACTACTTCACCATATAGAAGGTGACAGAGATGTTCGAATCTCGTCTCTTAAGCAATTTCTGCAGACAATGTAGCAGTTTAAAGCGATTTTAGAAGGGTTAATGTTAATATGCTAGTTTATTTACCATATGGCTGTCTTGTTTTGTTTTTCCTAATTCATGAGCTGTAGGGATCATATTAGGTGTAGTGGACTTGTCCAGAGAGTTACAAGTTGCAGAAATAATATATATAATACAAATTTTAAGATATAGTTTGTTGACTAGCCAGATGATAAGTCTATCTGCAACCCAAAATTCATGGATTAATTAAGTAATGATGTTGAAACCATTCATTGATCATGAGAACTGTCAAGTAACCATCACCTTATTGAGGTTCAAGAAAGAGTAAACCGTTGTCAGGGACCGGACCCCTTATACAATAGATGTATGTTGCTGCTGTAAACTAATAAGTCTTGGTAAATCTTTTCAATTAGCTGTTATAATTAGTTTGTACTTGGTCTTACAAGCTTTGCAGTACTGCCTAACATTCCAAATGTTCTGCGTGAAACACTGCTTAAATTAATTTAGTGTCTTACTTTCTGCGTCTTCTGAACTGTTAGCTTTGTGTCTACACCACAGCATCTGGACTGTTAAGTGATAATGAGAAAGCGCAAGATTATGCCTCTACTGGGCTCGGATTGCTGGCTGGGACAACTATATTTCTCCTCACCGTAGTTTGGGGAACTTGCATTATCGTAGGCAGTAGTCAGAATAGTTCTAATTTGAACTCTTATTCCTCAACTAGTTCAGCTTCGAGCCAATCTAAAATCAAGACTTTGTTATACAAAACAAACGGTATATTTCCTTTTCTCTTTAGAATTTATGTTATTCTTGATTATAGTAGCAATCAGAAGTGATGGGAACTATATGAATATAATGATTTTTATAAAAAAAGTACTAATTACAAGCTGTAATGTTATGAATGTTCGTTTGACTAAATTGATATCCTTTTACTTGTTTGCAGATTTTTGTGTAACAACTGATGAAGAGACTAGTTACACAGCAAGAATTATGGTTCTTTCAGTTTTACCATTTCTCATCATTTTGATCCCAGAAATGTTCCAGATTTCTTATTCTAGAGAGCATATTATCATTTTCATCGCACTTATAGTTTCCACCATTTTCCTGCTCTCATACTTCTTCTACCAGGTACTCTGCATAGCATCATGTTCGTTCTTACTATGTAGTTCTATTGGTATTTGGAACTTACTGAAAATCATATGCAACTAAGTGAGCTAATAGTTCTAACAAAGTACGACTTCTACTACGTATTTATAATCCCTGTAAAATCATGCAGATGTTTGAGCCATGGATCCAAGACAGGCAGTTAGAGTATGTGAAACATGAGCGTTTGGTAGTAGATATATTAAAGCATGTCCAGAAAAACACGATAGGGAAACTCATCAATGAGGATGGCAGGCCGAATGTCCCTTCTATAAAGAGGTACTGTTTAAGTATATAGAATTTGCTAAGCTTTTCATAAATATACATATAAGTATCAAAAACAATTTGTTTATGTTGCATTGCAGGCTATTTTTGGAGGTGGATCAAGATCACGATAACTTCATATCGTTTGACGAACTGAAGGAACTTCTGCGTGAAATTAGATTTAGAAATTCCAACTGGGACAAGGATAAAAAGATTGCAGAGGTAATGGAAGAATTTGATCTCAATAATGACAAGAACATAACAATGGATGAGTTTGTCAAAGTGTTCTCAAAATGGCTCGATGATACGAAGAGTACCATGGATAAACGCTATCACTCAGTTAATTCAATGAAAGATCTTTACCAGGTAAAAATTTATGAAGGAGACTGTAGTCTCTTCCTGTAACTCATCTATGAATTTGTCAGCAATGTATGAACTGTTTTTTGGTTAAATTCCTAATTATCTTTTCCACGCAGATTCTTCAACCATGGATTCAGAACCGGAAAAAAGAACACGAAATGAAGAAGGAACTTGTAACAGAAATCATAGGACATGTTCAAAGCTCTGCACTAGGAAGCCTTTACACAGAAGATGGAACACCGGACATACATGCTATAAAAAAGTAAGGCCATCATAAGTCTAATCTCGTCTCTGCTTGGGACAACTTAGTAACTAATTTGTTGAAGATTTTAGAATATAGTTGCTTCCTTTAAGGTATCTAAAAAATCACCTGTCATGGTCAGAAATTAGAAATTATCTTCTAATTTGCATTGATTAGTTAGTTGTTCAATTACAGGTTATTTGAAAATATGGATCTCGACAAAGACAACAGTATATCACAAGAGGAGCTAAAAAAATTGATAGTTCAGGTAAATTTCGGTAAGATACCATGGGATGCAGATGAGATAGTGGGGAAAATGATGGAACAATTAGATGTAAATGGAGATCAAGTAATCAACGAGGAGGAATTTATCTCCGGATTCTTGAAATGGCTCAATGGCGATGGATCTCCTAGTCCTTCAAGTTCTGGTCCAGGCAATATATATCAAGTATGTAAGAATGTAATATACCTATTGATACATATATCATCGTTCGGATCATTGGAACAATGTTTATGTTTGCAGATAAAATCAGCAGAAACTACATTGTTAAAGGAGAAAGCTCCGGAGACTTCTCTATGGGAGTGGATCAAGGCTATCGGTCTTCTGGTCCTCGGAATAGTCATGTTAGCACTGCTAGCTGAGCCCCTTATCGAAAGTGTTCACAGCTTATCTACATCAGCCGATATACCACCATTCTTTGTTGCGTTTGTTTTAGTTCCATTGGCTACAAATGCTAGAGTTGCAATCTCAGCTATCAGGTCTGCAAGTAGGAAGATACCGAGAACTACTTCTTTGACATTATCCGAGGTCTGTTCATCCCTTTCTAACTACAAACATGATTACTTATGAAGGACTAGCAATCACAATGACAGTAATTCAGATAAATCTTGATTAATCTTATCATAATTTTTAACTTATAAGTTATCGGTGAGCTAGTGTAGCCAAAAGGACTTATATTCAAAAACAGTATGCAGACGCATTGTGCTAAGTACATTTTATGCTATGAATCTTCAATGCTTAAACTACAAGATCCAAAGGTTGTACTGACAACTTGATATGGTTTACGCAGATTTACGGAGGAGTATTTATGAACAATGTTCTGGGATTTTCAGTTCTTTTGTCTATAGTATATTTTTACAATTTGTCATGGAATTTCTCGGCTCAATTGTTTATCGTTCTCGTGGTGAGTGTGATAACAGGCTTTACAGCAAGTTTCGACTCCACATTTCCAGTCTGGAAATCATTTGTGGCGTACCTGCTCTACCCTCTGTCAATGCTACTTGTTTATGCCTTGCATAAATGATCATCACTTCTTAACTTCATAGAATCTTGTATGTAAAAGGATAGTTGTAGCTGTTAAAAGGACCACAGCTTATTCATTTTTGTTGACTGAATGTAAAGAATGTTCTTGTGTATAAAATTATTTTTCAGCTCATTTTCGCTATATGTTCCTGACATTCTAGAAATCTTTTGACCATTATTTATTACTCTTGACCATTATTTATTACTCTCTCAGTCTCATTTTTTTTGATATCCCACTCAATTATATATATTCCAAATCTTACTCAAAATACTAAAATTTTAAAATATGAAAATTAACCCAATTCACTTACATCCACTCATTTCTTCCACTACAACCACTATATACATTAAATATTGATTGAACCCACCCGTTTACCCGCTATTCTTATTTTCTCACTAAATTACATATTTTTTAAATTCTGTACCCAAATGATTTGTATACAAATGGGATGGAGGGAGTATAATATTTACTTTTTCTTGGCACACTGTTCACGAACCGAGCTGAGCGGAATTTTGATCGAGTCGAACTGAACTTTATTTTTTTTTTCTGACAAATTGAGTCAAGCCGAATTTTCTTATTGAACAAAAACCTAAGTTCGAGCTCAAACTCGTTAAGTAAAGAGCCGAACACGGATTTTTATCAAACAAAAATGAGTCGAGTTGAGCCGGGGTAAAAATTCTGGTCAAATCCCTAATTGATTGTTTCGATAGCAAATCAAATAAATTTATTTATTTTTCTAAAACTCTTGTCATATTACTAATGGTATATATATATACATTGACATCTATACAATTTGATTATTGAGAAATATTTTAAAAAAAAAGTTAAAACACCAATACGGGAATTAACACTAATACGGGAATTAACACTAGTTAGAATAACTAGTCAGGTCACGCTCCAATGAGAACTTTTTACGATGAGAACCGTGAGAACTGATGATTTCTGTAGTTAAAATTGATGATTTTTTGAAAAGTTGATATTTGGAATTCGGTAAATTGGTGATTTTGTTCAAACCAAATTTTTTTATTTAATAAAATCATCAATTTAAATTACGAAAATCACAGGTTCTCATTTTAAAAAGTTATCATTGGAGCGTGACCCTAACTAGTCAAATCACTAATTAGATGAGAAAAAAAGTAATGAAAATTATTTATTTTCGCTTCTCTCCCATTCATCCTAAAAATGGAAGGAAAATTTTAAAAATAAAAATAAAGAAAACTTGTTTCCAATTTTTCGGATTTCTTTTCTTTTTTTTTTCAAAAGATTGTTGAAAGAATTCTTTCCCCTCTAATTTATTTTTGAAACACGGTTTAAGTACTAATATTTGAGATACTATTTTATTCGAGAATAATTTTTTTGACAAATTTGATTTATTTAAACATATTTAAAATAACTACAAGTCATGTATTATATTTTCGAAACAAAAATGCGCATACATACCGAATAATTCATATCAACGGCCCATTAGGTGTATATATAGTTATAAAAGCAAAAGTAAATCAAACTAAATATAAAAAATAATTTCATTTCTAATTAAGAGTATTGGACCAATACAAAACGTAAATAAATTATGGAATGCTAACATTTATGCTCGTTTTATATTTTATTCTTCGTAAAGATTATACTCAAGGTATATATATACGAATCAATTTGACATGGTTAATATATAGAAGGCTACCCTTACAAACGGAGCAGTTCGTGTGAAAAAAATTGAGCTTGGCTGGGTGAAAATTAATTCGGCTCAACTCGAACTCGAACTTAAAGTAAAATATATTTTGTCTCAAGTAAACAAGCTCTGACAAAGTATTATATTTGTGGTTAAAACTCGTATCGAGAGCGTAAGGGTGATGGCCAAAAATACCTTTTTTTTTAGAAAATGTAATAAAAATACCCGTTTTTGAAAGATATGGCCAAAAATACATTTCTAATACGCATTTTAAAAATGGGTAAGGCTATTACGTATTTGATAAATGAGTATTATTTTAAAAAAAAACAAAAAAACAAAAAAAAAAGAAAGTAAAATCATGATACGCATTCCTGACATGCTTATCATGCATTGCAAAGTTATGATACGCATCTCACGAATGCATATCCAATTTTTTTTTTGTAATTTTTTTTACATAAGTTACCCATTTCTAAAATGAGTATTATTAATACCCAATTTTAAAATGTGTAGTAGGTAGGTATTTTTGGCCAAACATTTTAAAAAATGGTACTTTTGACACAAAATTTTAAAAAAGAGGTATTTTTCTCATTTTTTCATAGCGTAAATATACTCGGATCATGTAAATTAAAAAGCGAATCTTGTAAACTAAAAGGCTAGCCCTATATCATATAGTGATATTATTTTAATTTGATAGAAGATAATTTTAACTTTAACGTAAACTTTAAACTATTTTGATCATGTACAAGATCACACTAATTGTTTCAAAAAATTATCTAAAATGTGCCTAAACAAATCTAGAAAATAGAAATGAAACGGATGAATAATAATGTTAAGGAAAAATCTCTAATTAGTTATGATGCAATTGAAAAAAATAAATCCCATCAATTAAAATAATTTAAACTGCCACGTCATTTGAGACCAACACCCGCTCCTCTAATTATAATAAAAAAATTGAGTCTTATTCCTATCAAAGTTATAAAAATCGGCCGATTTTTTAAAAATTGCCGATAAATTGCTCAAAATTTGTCAAAAATATCTGTTTAATTTAAGCGATTTTCAATAAATATTTGATAATTTTTTAAATATTATCCGATAATCATAATTCAATACATCACCGGAATATATAATTTCGATTTCCGAAATACGGGAACATACCCGGAAAAGTGATAAAAACAGCCCACCCAAGTGATGTTAATGGGAGGAGTGAAAAGGGAAACCAAATCGCCAATCTCAAATAAAACCCAAAACAGTGGGCCGTCCTCTACCTTTTCACAATATTACAAAACCCAGAACTCGTCACACTTTAAACTCCAGATTTCATTACATGTACTATACACTCCTACACACTGACACACACACATAACATAACATAACATAACATAACATAATTATTCCCTCGGGATTAACCATGGCTAATAACAAACCCTCTCTCCTCTTAACTCTCTCTCTCCTCCTCCTCGTCTCTATCTCTCTCTCCTCCGCTCGTCTCCTCCCTAACTCCACCTCCTCAGATCTCATCTCCGACGGCGTCTCAGGTCATAATCCGATCCAAACCCCGCTCCGTCTCTACCGTGAATCCCAAATATGCGAACAAACCTACGGCTTCATGCCCTGTACGGACACTGCTTTAGGAAACTTGTTTTTAATACTAGGTTATGGTTATCTCATGTACTTGGCGGCCACGTATCTGTCCTCGGGAAGTGAGCTTTTGTTGGAGATTCTCGGTCCCGGTCTTGTCGGAGGCCTCTTCTTGCCTATTCTTGGCGCTCTTCCCGATGCCATGCTTATTCTAGGTACCTTTTACCCTCTTTTCATTTCTGTATTTTTATTTACATAAAATGATTGGGTGTCGCTATCACATTGCTTTATTTATTTATTTGTTTGTATCCAAATTTAATTATGGTGAGAGTGACAATAATTTGTACTCGCATTTGTTTACATTTGGGTTGAGTACGGACATTAAGAAGTGTTGAAAAGTTGAAAAAATGAATAAAGTGGTGGGACTGATCGATATTTCATATGATCGATGTTATTTTTATTTACTGTTTTTAATATGGTCCTTATTTGCATCTTTTTCTTTTACTCCTACTTTCAAAAATATGGTCCTTAATCGAAGTTTTTGAGCAAAAGAAAGATTGCATTTGCATTTGGTTGATTCCGGTGGGCGTAATATATTTAAATTAATAGTAGTTGCACTCAGTTGATTCTTGTTGCAAACTTTGTATGTGTTGGTTGCATATGTTGGAAAGAAAATTTTAAAAATCTGTCCTCACACTTACACTAAAGGAATAGGTTGTTTCCACTACACATTTTAAATAATGACCTGGTGTTAATGGAGTATGCATTAGTAGACAATCAGCTGTAAGAATACTAGAATATTGTATCTACTGACTATAATATAACTGGATGGCAAGGATTGACTCAGGAAAAAGGTTTATATAAGGTAATTTGGTTTTATTTTAGGTCCTTGTGTATGTAGAAAGCCAGGAAATAACTATTGGTTCGACAAAGGATTTAAACGTTATTTCTGAATTCATATTTTCTGTGGTTAATTTTAAATCATTTTCAAAGTTATATATGGATTTGTTTAATGTCAATAACCAATTTACTTTTGTAAGTTAGTAACTAAATGTATTGCCAAATGGCTTGTGAAAATAAGACATTTACAAAGGAATCTATATATACTTACTTATTATTGATCCCTTTGTCTGCTACTAATGTTGTTGCATCTGTATTCTGTTTGTTGCTGATTAGTGTTGGTCATTTTGATATATGATATTTCTCATAAATATGAAAATTAGTGTGATGATAATGTCATATGCATATCTTGGAATATTTTTTGTCGTGCAGAATGAAATGGCATAACAAAAATTCACCATCAATTTTTTTTATCACTACCTAGGTAGGATGGATCTCAATTAATAAGTTTAGGTGCCTCTCTGGAACACTCCCCTCCCCCCTTTTGCCTTGGTCAATGCAAGAGAACAAAATTACTTTGTACCCTGTATCACCAGTTAAATTAATTTGATTTGAAGGAATTAAAAAGCTTCTACATATCCACCACGTACCTTTTTTTTACTTGTAATTTTAACAAAACTGTATCTGTCAATATTACAAAAGTCAAGACAAATGATAACATTAATTTTATGTAATTCTTATGCCAAGTAATTACAGTACTAAAAATTCTGTAGTCGATTCCAGGAACTACAATTTGGAAGTAAGTTGGAGTATTATTATCTGGTACTCCAGCATCTTCTACTTCATATTTTAATTAATTACATATATTGTTTCTTGGTCATAATTTCTGTCTGCTATATGTTGTGTTTTTCAGTCTCTGGGTTGTCGGGAACCGTGGAAACTGCTCAGGCTCAGGTTTCTGTTGGAATGGGTCTGCTAGCTGGTTCAACTGTTATGCTTCTTACCGTTATATGGGGAACCTGTGTTGTAGTTGGCAAGTGCGATATAGAAGACTCTGTTGCTAGAGATGGGAAAGACACTAAAGGATTTAGCTTAGCGGGTTTGCCCTTTTATCAGGCTAAGTTATATTGCATCAGTAGGAGTAATATAATTAGAATGCTTGCTAGTTTCTATTTCAACTTTTGAATGCTTATTGCCATCGGTAACATAAATAACATACTTTTCATAATTTGTTGTTTTTCTTACATTTTCTGTGCATTCTCCGCAGATTAACCACACATTTGCACACAAATTATAATATGCCGTTGGAGCTGGTTTCTGGAAAATGAGGCCTGATAAAATTATTTAGTTACCCACCCTTGATCTAATAGATATGTCATGAACGTCCTATTTAGATGTAGCATGAGAAGATTCACATTTCACAAAATCGCTACAGTCACATGATTTTGCCTAGTGCAATTAGCATATATCTGAATACATATTTATGTTTTTCAAATTCCTACTCGTGTTTAACAGTATCATTCTTATTGTTGCATTATTTATTTAAAAATTCACTGCATGCCATAAATTTTCTGCATTTAACTTTCTACTGTTAACGCAATGTTCGGTTAGTTTTTATTCCCCATCAAGTTTTGTATGTAAATAAGTAGGATTCTGTTTATCAACTTCATAATCTGTTGCGATGAAAGTATTGCATTATGTGCCTCTTCTGGTTTTGAATATTTCGCGAATTTAAGAGGATCTATAAATTAGAATTACTTTACTATTGCAGGCTCTGGTGTTACTACCGATATCTGGACATGCTATGCTGCAATGATAATGGCTGTATCTGTAATCCCATTTATAGTTGTACAGCTTCCGCAGATGTTGCATTCAACTTCTGGGAGACATTTGGCAGTCTTGATAGCACTTATTATCTCTGTATTGCTACTGATCTCATATTGCGCTTATCAGGTAATATTTGCATGCAAGTATTATTCATGCCAGTTTTGTATGTATGCCATTTTCCTACTGATCTCTGTATTGCTACTCATCTCATATTTACTTCATATATCTGTTGAATGTTGATGGCCTTGAGGCCCTTCACTCTGAATATCCCAGCAATTAGAATTGGATTCCTTGGAAACATTTAAAATTCTGGAGGATGATAATTCAATTTTCAAGTTTCTAACATAGTATACTTTAGTTTCTACTTATTTTTTTTTAAAAAAAAATTATTTAGTTTTTTTTGAGAGCAAGTCCCATACTGAAGATTAATCTGTAATCTCACTTCTCACATAACATGTATCATTTACAAAGCGAGTAAAATATGTCTGCAGGTATTGCCAATATATTTGATTAGTTTCTGATATGACTAGTTGCACTACTATAGTAGTATTGAGCTGCATGCTCTGTATTAAAAGAAACTTGGCAAACTCATTTCTGCTAAAATTTATTTCTGAACATCAGGGATCATAGTTCTAAAAACAGCACAAGCCCATCCAAGTTGTTCGTTACAGTGTGCTTAGCACTTGTTGCTAATTTTGTCATTCGTCAAAACTCTCCTACTTTTGGTTGATTTTCATGTGAAATATTTGATGCAGGTATTTCAGCCTTGGATTCAGCGAAGAAGGATTGATTATGCAAAGCATAGGCATGTAATATCTGGAATTCTAAAACATCTGAAAATGCGCGCAATCGGAAGGCTACTAACTAATCAAGGAGAACCAAATAAAGAAGTGATAGACAAGTTAGTTTTCTGTATCTACCTTTTGCTCTTCCTATCGAACATTCTTATGGTTATCTAGGTCTAACCAAGTGTTTACTGACATTGTCAAGGATTCTGTGACAGGCTTTTTAAGGCAATTGATACGAACCATGATACATATCTTTCAGCTTCTGAATTAAGAGCCCTAATTGTTGGAATTCGGTTTGATGAGATAAATTTGAATGAAGATGATGCAGCTGCAAAATTATTAAAAGATTTTGACACATCGCTTGATGATAAGATCGATTTGGAAGAATTTATTGATGGAATTAAAAAGTGGCTTGACGATGCCATGGGCCTAAATTCTTCTCCTGTGGATGCTGCTGGTCCTGAATCATTCAGGCACATTGATCGCTATCATGAGGTATGTGGCGTTGTGTCATCAAGGTTCTGTTCAGCGGAGTACTAATTGGGGTAAGATATGTACTGCAAAATGTTCTGCAAGATTCTGCAAGCAAAACATATAGTACTCCAATTAGTACATCATTTAAGAGTACTCCAATTGTTCGGTGTTACTTAGCTTTGATGTCTTTCACTGCATTGACAGAAAACAAAGAGAGATCATTTCCTTTTAGGGGATCTAAGTGATGAGGCTGATGAGGGTGTAGAAAGCTCCAAGTGGACGACAATAAAAGCTGTACTACTGTTGTCACTGGGCACTGTTATTGCAGCTGCTTTTGCTGACCCTCTTGTTGATGCTGTTGATAATTTCTCTAGTGCCACAAGCATTCCTTCTTTCTTCATATCCTTCATAGCTCTGCCATTGGCAACTAACTCTAGCGAGGCAGTGTCAGCTATAATATTTGCTAGCCGGAAGAAGTTACGATCTGCATCCCTTACTTTTTCAGAGGTTAGATCAGCGATATATAATTTGAGAGGTTTCTATAATAATCAAACTTCAGTATATCCAGTACAATATATGTTTCTGTTGCCTCAGTGCTAAGAATTTTTGTTTTATGTTTATTATGCAGCTGTATGGAGCCGCAACTATGAACAATGTTCTTTGTCTGTCAGTATTCCTGGCACTAGTTTACGTCAGGGGGTTGGTCTGGGACTTCTCCTCAGAAGTGTTGGTTATCCTAATTGTGTGCATCGTGATGGGTGCACTTGGTAGCATCCGCAGCACCTTCCCTTTGTGGACGACTTCAGTTGCTTTCCTGCTTTACCCGTTTTCTTTGGCACTGGTTTACGTTCTTGATTATAAGTTTGGTTGGTCATAATTTATAATGATATGGATTGTGGTGCTATCCTGTTATCGCATCATGAATGCGTGGTTGAGTGACAGTAGGCACGATAATGATCGAGAAGAATCAGCTATGGTACGTCATGGCAGTTTTTATAGATACAAGAGAGCCATGTATCTGTGTTGAAAACTTCTTATTTTGTAATGAATTAGGTTTCTAAATTGATGCTGATCAGTCTTCTTCGTACTTTTTAATATAAATTGTATTGCATATAGACAAAAATTCATTTTTACACATGGTTGATATATTGTAGTGTTGTATACTTGAACAGAACTTAAAGAGAACAAAAAAGAGTACAGTAAAGCTGATATTTTATTAATCTAAATGCCAGTTATGGTGTTGCATCTACAACTCAGAATTGTGGATAGCATTGTAGATTAGCACTTGCATTGGAGATACTCCTCCGTTCCGTCCGATTGTTTATATTTTTTTGAGAGTGTTCGACACGCATTTAAGGTGCATATAAAGTATAGTTCTGTATTTTTTTTTTTACAATTTTGTTTTTCTGAATAAATTTAAAACATTCAACTTTTATTTAGAAAAAAAAAATTGTAAAAATAAGTTACATAATTATACTTTTTATACACCTTAAAATGCGTGCCGGACACTTACTCAGAAATATAAACGGACTAAGGAGTACAAGCTAATAAAACAACTCAAAATCTGTTTCATCAATCTCAATTAATGGAACCTGAAAGTTGAAGTTCTAAAACCTCTGAATTTTCTCTCCCTGATCTGACTGATGTCATATGACCTGTATTTTTAGGTTTACTCTACAAGAAATTCATGTCTTCTATCCATTCTAGCGTCACTTTTGAAAATTACAAATGAAATTCATAATAAACTGAGTGATTCTCCAGAGATGGGCCAGCCTGCAGGGCTTGACCTGAGATGAGAAAGACTGGTCTTCATAACTTCAAGTTTAGATCAACGCTTCCTACTACGTCGTTGCTGTGGCTTCTGGTGACCATTGATTGACCATTTTGCCGCGATGGCAAGAAACTAAAGAAGGGCTGCTCAACTGGTTGAAATTGTCCTGGCCAGTGAGCTGGATCATCTGATGCTCCCTGAAATATTCTTACATTTAGTGAAGTTCAATCTTTTTGAGATGAAGTAAGTTGACATAATCAGTGCAGCTAAAATTCCAATATAAAGAATGTGTCAATTTGAATTGGTCTTACCTGATAAGGTAAAGCATCAAAATCAGGAAGTTCTGGTATGTAATGGCCAAGGTAAGATGGAGGATCCTTTGGTTTTGGAGGCGCCAGTGTTAGAAAGTCTTCACTGAAACCTCCATTTTCTTTGATAATCTTCTTCTTGTACTTGGGCATTCTACTTGTACCGGATGGGCCTTCTCTGAGAGGTGCAGAGACATAATGTTAAGATGCATAACTGCTGTCGTCTTGCTATTGTAGAATCTACTAATTAAAATCAAGCTCACCTTACAACCGGATTGGCTTGTTTAAGAGGAAATGCACCATCATTGTTGAACGACGCTGGCTCATCTGCTGCAGGAATATGCGATATATATGCAGGAGGAAATCTGCAGTCGAAAGAGGGGACTGGAGCATCATCTACGGAGAAGGGATATGATCTTTTTAAGCCAATCATCTGTACAACATCAAGATTAATGGCCCACTATTGAACAAGGTTCACTTCTTTGAACTCAATTATAAAAAATTTAAACTGAATCTGTGCTGTACACAGTGTAGACATCTAGATAAGTCTCGTGTTTCTTCATATGATGAGGTTATGTAAGATAAAACTATTCATTTCATGGCTTCATATAACATATTCATATGTGTTACCGCTGTTAGGACAAGTGGTAGATTTGATATACGAAGAAGAAGTAAACAAATATATAAACATAGCACAGAACAATTTGGACTAGAAATAAGAGCAAGAGAAGATTACCATCTCTTCATCTGGCCACAATGGCGTGGACTTGTTGCCACGATAGCTTTGGTTTGAAGGGGGCTCTATCTGAAAATTCATGACAGATGATGATGAATTCCCTATTGACACATTCACCTGCAATTTCACACACTTACATCTTCAGTGACAACAAAAGGATCACGAGCTAGAGAAAAAATTGTTTTAAAACAAATGAACAAAATACAATTTGACATAGCTAACCATGGAGGAAGGACAAGCTTCATGAAATGATTGCGATCTTGGCATAACACCAGAAAAAGGCCAAACAGGGTTCTTGGTTTCACAATGCAAATCTTCACTTGAACGTGAAGCATTCAACGCCTGATGATCGGACTTGTGACTGATATCCCCTTCAAGATTGTACACATGATCCCATAAATTAGGCCAACTGCTGCTCCCTGTGCTTGCAATGCCTTGGCACCCCATACCGCATTCATCCTCATTGTTTGATACTAGCTTCGACAAGGAATAAGGTCTAATTATATTATCAGATGAAGGGTGATCAGTTGGAGAGGCCAAACAAGGAGAAGAGTTGCTATGTGAAACAACAACATTAGGTACTTTAAAAACTTTATCTCTCTTTTGTTGCTCTTCTAGTCTAATCTTCTCAAGTTGTGCAACACCAAGCCCTCTTTGTGGCACTTTATTTTGCTTAAACTTTTTTGAAGATCTAGCACTACCACTAGTACTGCTGGTACTGTACTTTTGATTTTGTTCTTGTTGAGCCATTGTTAATAACAGGCATGCATGTAGATCACAGATAAATGAATACAAACTGTTTAAAACATAGTAAGAATGTTACTTGAACAAGTAGTAGTTTGTTAAAGATGTAGAGAGAGATGAGATGAGATCACAAAAACTATTTCAAAATTTAAAAATAGAACAATGCAAATCTAACTCTAATAAGAAGCAACTGTTTGAATGCCTTAATTTTCTCCAACTATTTTATCGCCTAAATCCTAGGTCCACTCCTTTCATTCCTAGACCGACTCTCAAGAATTACACTAGTACTTCTCTCTCTCAGTATTACACAAAACACACAATATATATAATACAATTACATGCATATATTAAGCTTTTCCAAAATCAAATTTACCTTTTAAAATTAGTTAAATGCCAGTAAACCCAATATTTCCTGGACCCTAGTCATTAGTACAGGGTTTGATCATTTTTTATAGTTAATCACAAACGCAGAAGTCGAACTCCTTTTTTTAATAGTTAATCACACACGCGCACACACCAAAAATGAGCATTTTCAATGAGAGAAAACCCTTAATTAAAAATCTATGTGACATGTCATAAATAAAAATATAGACATTGTGTAAAAAAAATTGCACAACAATGGAACAATACGGTTAGCTAAAATTTTATTCAACCTCGTAATGTTGGCTTTATTTGATGAACCTACGAGAGTAACAAAACTTCACATCATTTATTACCATATTAAAATTACACATTCTATTTCTAACAATTTAAAATAATAATAACATAACATTTTTAAAATATAAGAGCATCTCCAATGGTGTTACTATAATTGGTTGACTAAATTGAACCTGTAGGACAATATGTAAAATTTGTTGAACCTGTAAGATATTGTATTTCGATGGTATTGGCTATATTGGTTAACTGCATTTTAAAAATAGTATTTTATTAATATTTATGTTGTTATAAATAGAATATATTACTTCAATATGACAATAAATGATTAATTTTTTTTTACAGATTTCTTACAAAGTGGTTCAACAAATATAAACAACATTAAGAGGTTGGCTATATTTATAAATAAGGGGAATGTACCATTGGAGATGGATTTTTTTTACATAATCTCTATATTTTTTTATTTATAGTATGTATTAATAATTTTTAGTTAAGGATTCTATGTGGTTGAAGATGCTCTAACCAACCATTATAACTAACCCCGTTGAAACACAATCACGTAGAGCATCTTCAATGGGGTTTACTATAATAATTGGCTAAATTGGACCCGTAAGACATTATGTAAAATTTACTGAATCTGTAAAACATTTTAGTATATCACTTTAATACGGTAATATCTAATATGTAATCTTCCTACAATTTTTTTACATTGGATCGACTAATATAGAAATCTATAGAAGGTTGACTATAATTATAGACAAGGGATGAGTATGGTTGCAGGATGACCTTTTGAAGAGATTGACTATATTTTTTTATTTTTGGTATGCCAACTCAGTTTTAAGCTAAGGGCTCTCTTACAGGTTCAAAATTTTTTAGATAATTATTATTTTATTTCATTTTAGCTAACAGATTTATCTAACACCATTGGAGATGCTCTAAGGCTTACATGAGCTAAACACTTTGTTGATCAGGATTTGATCATTTTATAACTATTGTTGCCATATGAAATTTTTTGCAAACATTTTTTTTGGAAAAACTTTTGGTAATTTAAGGTTTCATTTATATGTCAAGGATGTATTTGGTCCTGATTTTAATTTTTCTTTATAGATTCTGAGATTTTAAGTGTATTAAATTTGAATTTTAAAAAACACAATGTATTCGGTCTGTATTCTGAAATTTACATTAAAATTTAGGTGTATTTGTTTTAGATATTTAGAAATTCATTATAATCATTTAATTTGAATTTTCTCGGGAATGATCTCATGCTATAAGGCTGCTAGTTTTGCTCAAGTGTGTGGATCATTGATTCTGGAGCCTCGGATCATATAATTCCACATCTGAATCTTCTCACTAAAGTTGTGCCACAACTACCTCACAAAAGATAAATCTTTCAAATAATGCCACTATGATGATAATCTCTCATACATGTATTACTCACCTGTTCAATCAGTTATCTCTTTCTAATGTGCTATGTGTACCTTATTTCAAACACAACCCATTGTCTATACAGAAGCTCATTAAGGATAACAACTATGAAGTCCGGTTTTTTCCTACACACTGCAACATCCTTGAAACTAGGTCTAAGCAAATTTTAGGTAAAGGTGTTGCCAGAAATGGTCTTTATTACTTAACCTCTGATGTGCCTGCTCTGTTAAACACTAAATCTGTGTTTACATTACCTCACCACTCATGTATACGCAACTCCACTACTGCACTTGATTCAAATCTAGAGATTTGGCACTTAAGACTTGGGCATTACTCCCATGCCCAAGATTAAACTGATTTTTCACTTGCCTACATCCACCAAATCATTTCATAAATTTCCTGTGTTCAAATAATGAATAACCGTGAATCTTAGTGGCAACTTCTTGGTGTGTAACAAATTCCATAACCTGTCATATGACATCTTAGTCTCCAGATGGAACTAAAATGCGACAGCTCTCTTTCTGTTTCGTTGACCAAATATTTTATGAGTAAATAACAGGGGTGTGGCTAACGTTTACACTCATTTTCAAAATATTGGCCGGATTTTCAAATTCTCAAAATGGTGGTTGAATTTCATTTTCGCCTTTCAAAGACGTGCCTACCGTCAAGACCGTGAAGTTTGCACCGTTAACTCAATTAAAAAACGTAAATTACAGGGATATAAAGGTAAAAATACATCAGTGTTTAAGAAATATAAATTAATGAAAATGATACAATAATTCCTGCACTGTTGCCCCGTCCCTGTCCCCAACTTCAACCCCCCAAATCTCCAACTCCAACCTCATTTATAATCTCACCCCCGATCTCTCTCTCTTCCTTTTCCTAATCGTCGCCGCGCTCCCCTACTCTCCATCTCTCGCCGAAGTCAAAACCCTAAACATCGTCAACCATGCCCGACCCATGTCTTTTTTGAGAAATTTAAACATATTAAGTGCATCCATGACTAAACTCTAAACAACAACAATAATTATACACAAACTATACATACACTGAACTGAACGTGATTGGAAATTTGGGAATTTGTGATGAATTTGATCAGAATTTTGGAGGTTTGTGTATGGATTTGATCGGAAATTTGGGAGTTTACGATGTATATGTTAACTGGAGAATTTGGGGGTCTCGGTGGAGGCCACCACCGGCCGCGTGGCAACGGCGGTGGTGGTAGGTGATGGAGACGGAGAAAGGGAGAGGGAAAAGAAGGTGGTGGTAGGTGATGGTTTTTGTTATTTTTGAACTGGGGAGGGTTTGTGGGTTTTAATGATCGGAGACGAAATAGGCAAAAGGATGATGTTGTGTTTATGTTGTATGTGTTGATCGGAAAATGAGTGGGATTGAGAGGCGTGGTATGAGAGATTGCAGACAAGGGTGAGTGTGTTGAGTGGGTGTGTGTGAGTGTTGTGTGTTCGTGGCAGGAAGAAGGAGGGCGAAGGCATCACCGTAGCGGCGATAATGTACACAAATATAATTAAAGAAAAAGATGATTAAAAATTGAAGTGAGGACCGGAAGAAACAAAGGTGAAAAAAAGGATAAAAAAAGTGAAGAAAATGATGATAATTTAATGGATAAAAATATAATTATTATAAATATAAAAATCCGAAAATACCCTTTGCTCCGTTAGAGCTGTTAGACTATATTTGACGGGAGACACATTTTTAAAAGGCGGGAAAAGAATTCAGCCACCATTTTATAAATTTATAAACCTGGCTAATATTTTTAAAATGAGTGTATACGTTAGCCACACCCTTGTAATTTACTCATATTTTTTTGAGTAATTGTCTTGTGATGATGAGACTTGTCTAGTTTTAAACCTTTATCAGTTCTCTTCAAGTTTCAGCCTTTTGGTCTTTCAGAAATTTCTTGTAGAAACAAAATAAAATCCACGCATTTTATTTCACATTCAACATTGTCCAGATTTTTCAAGAGAAGTTATATAAGATTCATTTTCTATATATTTGTGTTATGCCTGAAATTTGGTATAAACCCTATTTGGGTCAAAATCAGTTAGAGTAGTCAAAACTGAGATAAGAATGCCTGGAATTAAGGAAGAGATAAAGTAAGTTTTCTTCCTGAATAGGGAATATGCGCGCCCTCTTGATAAGGGAAGGCGCACCCTATGTTTGTAAAAGATTGATCGGATATATGCATGTAGTGGACGAAGGCGCGCCCTCATTATTTGAGGAAGGCGTCCCTGTTATTGGGAAAAGGCTGACTAATTCTCTAAGACAGCTCATCACCTATGGCAGGTCTTAGGGCGCGCCCTAGGTGAGAAAGATGGTTTAGATGGGACTTCAACATGGACACTTGGATGGGTTCTTAGGAGGATTTAAGAAAGTTGGAGATTATTATTACTAACGTATTTGCTGCAGGTACTCTATTGAAGAACTCCTTCCTGTAATGCAACCACAGGAAGGCGGTGTCCGTGGTCAGAGATCTAAAGGGTATGCCTGGACGGAAGGCCTCCTCCTGTAGTCAATGAGTGTCTTCATTGGGGATGTGGGGTAAAACTGTGGTGAGTGCTTTGGGAGCTCTGTCTCTGTAGTCAGCGGGTGTCCTCGTTAGGAGACTTCGGAGTATCCTGCACTTTGCACCCAAAAGCTTGGGATCACTTGTCCTGTAATCCGGTAGGGGCTCCTTATTCGGGGGACAAGGATGCATCCAACATTTGGGGTGAACCACGGATGTACCTACGTCCACGGACTAGAGAAACAACTGGTAGCGGAGGGTTATCCATGGCCAGGGAGATGCCTTATCTGTGAAGTCTCGAAGCCGTGGACGAGCCTTGGGCCTTTGTGGTTGGACCTCATCGACGGACATTCCTAAAGCTAGTAGAAGACGGTTTCCAGTAGGTTTCCTACTAGGCCTCGGGACAAGAGATCTAAGCCCATTAGGTTTCTTGTTCT